>NW_005842287.1:62263-70895 GCF_000455745.1 Alligator sinensis
GAGGCGCTACTTCACGGTCAGGGTGGCTAGGGTCTGGAACCAGCTTCCAAGTGAGGTGGTGCAGGCTCCCACCCTGGGGGTTTTTAAGAGGAGGTTAGATGACCATCTTGCTGGGGTCGTTTGACCCCAGTACTCTTTCCTGCCATGGCAGGGAGTCGGACTAGATGATCTGCCCAGGTCCCTTCCGACCCTAGAAACTATGAAACTATGTTTTTAAAGCAAATCCCAAGACGTCATTCTCCCATTGTACTCAGCCTTGGTGAGACCGCAGCTAGAGTACTGCATCCAGTTTTGGGCTTCACAATTCAAAAAGGATGTAGAGAAGCTTGAGAGAGTTCAGAGGAGAGCCACACACATGATCAGAGGTCAGGAAAACAGACCTTATGATGAAAGGCTGAGAGCTATGTGAATCTTCAGCCTGGAAAAACACAGGCTCTGGGGTGATCTGGTGGCCACCTATAAGTTTATCAGGGTTGGTCCCCAGGATCTGGGGGGAATTTCTGTTGACTAGAGTGCCCCAGGGGATGACAAGGTCAAATAGTCATAAACTCCTCCATGATCATTTCAGGCTGAACATAAGGAAGAACTTCTTTACTATCCGAGCCCCCAAGGTCTGGAATAGACTGCCGCTGGAGGTTGTTCAAGCACCTACTTTGAACACCTTCAAGAGAAATTTGTATGTTTATCTTGCTGGGACCTTATGATCCCTGCTGACTCCCTGCCCCTGAGGCAGGGAGCTGGACTTCATGATCTTCTGAGGTTATTTCCAGCCCTAATGTCTATGAACTCTATGAAATCTATGAATTTTTTGGCCCAAATTTCTTTCCCCAAGCCTATGCTCAGAGAGGCACCTAGTCTGACCTACTGACCTAATCCTAGTTATGTTCATCTAACTGTAATGTCTGCACATACCCAGAATAATTATGTGTGGTGACCATGACACACTTGGAGTGGCAATATATTCTTTTGTGATTTTTTTTCAATATTATCCAGGAATGACTGTACTCAGGAACAAGTTATATTTTTCAGCATATTCTTTTAATTAAATCTACTCCCCACAACTACATTTAAACATCAACTTTTTGAAGCCACCTAAGTTTATTTGGGTAGGCATTTCCTTTTAGAAACTGGATGGGAATAGAGTCTCCTTTTGTTATAGGTGATATTGAAAATCTCATCCTGTCTAATTATCCAAAAATACATGTGAATCATTGTAAAAGGAAATATAAACAAATATCAGAAAGTAGTAGAAGTTTTTAGCTTTAATTCATATTAACTCAATGTTAAAGAAATATCAGAAAAGATGAGAACACACACACAAAAATCATCCAGAAACATGTGAATAACCCTCTAATTGTTTATGTAATGTATGACTACCTTATTAAATTTCATTTAGATTTATTCCTGAGATGTTTAGTTTGAAGTGCTATCCTTAGAGTGCTCAGTCAAATTGTTATAGGGTAGATTTAAGGGCAGAGAAGACTGGAAAGATCTTTTTGAATCACTGAGTCCAGTCCCTTACTAACACAGGCAACCTTGCTAGATAATTCCTTTAATAAATTGATTGAACTCCATTTTAAAATTAGTTTTCTTTTGCTCCCACTGCTCAAATTGAAAGGGTGTTCCGGAACCTGGCTGCTGTAATGACCAGGAACCTTAATTTAATTGCCATCTTAAATTTGTCCATATCCAGTTGATATCCATTTATAAGTATACAGATATTTCCTCTTCTTTTTCTATTATATAATTACACATGCGCGTGCGCACACACACACACACATTATATCTTATTAATGTTTTTATCCATTATTTTATCTTAATGAAATATGACTTGCAGTGTTTATCCTTCTCTTTGTTCATTGCTATTTTAATCATCTGTTTTGTTTTGTTTTTCCTAGCATATGTTCAAATCAGTATGGATCCAGACCTTGGAGGCCTCTTGTTTAGCTCACAGGACTCCCAGAATGTTCAGAAATTCTGGAGCAATGATGAAATCTGGGTTACAGAGCTTTACTGAGGATGTTCAGGTGGAGGACAGAGGGGGAAATGTTAGCAGTGGGTGCATTAACCCCATACTTTTTGCCATCACTTGCCCTGCCTTCTCAGCCATTTGCCCCACAGCCACCACTTGCCACACAGCCACTATCACATCCACTATCATATCTGGATTCAGCCTGTTAGAAGCCATGCCTCCTGGCTCTATCTTGGGGGTGGGGAGGCAAGTTTGTCATCCTTGTGCAATGAGATTGTGCACAATATTCTCATTGCTATAGTATTTAAAAAGAATCTTCTTGCTGTTTCCCCTCCCCCACATTTCTCTCTTCCCTTTCCTTTGTACTGTTAGTCTATAGTCAGGTGTTTTAAAAGGGTAGAAGTGAAACAAGACACTTCTCTAGATCTGTACATGTCAGAGAAGATTATGTATGTATTTGTCCTGGTTATAAATTAGCATGATTTAGGCTGGAAGTCAGAAGAACATTTATTACCACCAAAGGAGTGAGATTCAGGAATAAAATTCCTACAGTAGTTGAGGGGCTGAGGGAGGAAAAAACAATAAAAAAAACTTTACATCATTTTAAAATGAGGTGTAATATATTCATGAATGGGATTATATGAAGTGGTTCTCTGCAACAGCAAGGAACTGTACTAAAAGAGTCTTCCTGTCATATATTTGTATTTACTAAAGTAGATTATAAGAAGCCATTAATGATTTAACTGGATGCCCATAAAAACAGACTAATAATAATAATAATAATAATAATAATAATAATAATAAAATTCAATAAATTAAACTGTGGGTGGCAAAGTTCTTTGTGGGAAATGGTCAAACTCACAACTGCAGGGTTTTCTCTAATTTGCTAAGTCCTAACCCAAGAGGTAAGGGTAAAAATACTAATTTCATGGTTACTGTTCATAATGAAGTACTAGGTTTGTTGGGCTATTACTTGCTTCATGATCAGTGTTCACTTTCCTTGGTTAATCATGGAATCATAAAATAATATAAAATTAGGATTGGAAGGGAATCCAGGAGATCTTCTATTCCAACCCTGTGCTCAAAGCAGGATTATTCCCATCTATGTAATCCCAGCCAAATCTTTGTCTATCTGGGTTTGAAAAACCTCCAAAGTTGTAAATTCCACAAACTTTCTGGGTTGCCTCTTCTTATACCTTCTAGTGAGAATGTTTTTCCTAATAACAAACCTAAACTTATCTTGCTACAGCTTTCTTCATGGTTAGTTTTGCCTCCAGTAACTGAGGGTTTAGGGTACTCACCTTAGAAGCCAGTGGACCTAGGTGGTAGCCCCTATCCCTGGTTCTGAACCAGGGTCTACCTGAATTCCACATATACAGTTATCCGGTTCCTTCTCTGGCACTCCTTTTGTATCTGAGACACTGCCCTTTGAATATATTATGATCATCAGAAAGCATGGAGGGAGAACATATCAGGATGAAACGTATTTCTCACTCAGAGAAAGTGATCAGGTTATAACCAAAAGCCCCCTCACTGAACTACACAACCTCTGGCTTGCTTTCCTCCTCCTAGCCCCACATATCTCCCACAGACTTCTCTGTCATGGTTGTCAAAGAGACCAACTTCAAAAGAAGTGCCAAAACAAAGACTAGATAATAGTTGACCTGTGTTTAGAGTGTTGGACAGGGAAGTCAAAGAAATCCTAATTCAAACCCCTCTGGAAAAGCAGAGGGGGGCATGCAGCTAAGTCTGAGGTCTTCCAGTTGCCCTTGAATATGACACCGTTGCTTAGATTTTGGGGGAAAAGAATGGGAAGTCTCCTCCCTCCCAAGCCAAAGTCCTGCGAGTAATTCTAGTTTTTAGTCAACTACATTTTCAGGTGCTTAGAAGCTACTACATGTTCACACTGGGCCCTATATATAGCCAGTGCATAGCCTACTATGCATGCCCAACATGTACAGTCTCCTATGTGGCCTTGGATAACAGGCATTTTTAGCACTTAGATAGCTAAAAACCAGTGGACTAAAACTGGATACCTGGATACCTAGGTAGGGAATGGCTGTTGGACAAACATGTGGAAGGACTCTTGTCCTCCACATTTTTTCCAGTCATGCATGCACATTCATGTAACAATCTGGCCAGAGAATAACCATGTTTGTCTAATATGCTGTAAATAAGTCATTGAGTAATGAACTGGACAAAGAAGAAGAAAAAATACTGAACAGTAGCTTGTTAATTGAGTACTATCTGTTTTATGCACTGATTGAAATAGGAATATAACTAGTGACATCTCATAATGCATATATACCAGAGCAGCAAAAAGGAATAATATACAGCAGATGTGAACTCTCACTGACTTCCTGGTTTATTTGCTGGTGTAAAATCAACTTTAATTCTGGTGTTTTATATCTTTTTTGTACTTTTCTACCTTAATGTTCTTTTAACATAGGGTTTTTAGTGTGTATTAAGTTATGCAGGATAGATAGATAGATAGATAGATAGATAGATAGATAGATAGATAGATAGAGCATAATATGGTTGTGTGTGTGCATAGATTTAACTTTACTGGGTTGTATTGGTCTCGGTCATATACACATACACACACAACCATAAACACACAACCATATATGAGAGCTAGGACTAGTGTCCAAGATCAAAGATAATATATATATAATAATATATAGGGAGGATGAAGAAGGCACCGGGAAACATGGGACCCCTGCAAGATACATGGGCAATCTGGTGGTTGCGCCAGAGGAGAAGGAAGACCTCTTTAACAAATTCTTCATCTCCATTTTCTTGTGCAGGGACCGGGACTCCCCCACCGTGATTCAAGACGGACTCGAGGGGAACGCCTCCAGACCTAAGGTATGAGGAGGACTGGGTTACAGTGCTTCTGGAGGGGCTGGACGTGTTCAAATCAGCAGGTCCAGATGTTCTCCACACCAGGGTGTTGAGGGAGCTAGCAGGGGTTATTGCAGCACCCTTGGCACAGCTTTACGAGAGCTCATGGTGCTCAGGCCAGGTTCCAGATGATTGGAAGATAGCCAATGTGGTCCCCATCTTTAAAACAGGGAGGAGGGAGGACCTGGGCAACTATAGGCCCTTCAATCTTACCTCAATCCTGGGGAAACTCTTTGAGAAGATCATCAAGGAGCATATCTGTGATGGGCCAGCATCGGGGATGATGCTCAAGGGCAACAGCACGGTTTCAATAGGGTCAGGTCATGTCATACCAACCTGATTGCCTTTTATGATCAGGTCACAAAAGCATTGGATGCAGGTGTCGCCGTGGATGTAGTCTTTCTGGACTTCAGCAAGGCCTTTGACACTGTTGACCACCCCATCCTCATTAAAAAATTAGGCGACTGTGGCATTGATGACTACACAGTCAGATGGACTGCAAATTAGCTGAAGGGTCATACTCAGAGGGTGGTGGTGGACGGGTCATATTCGACCTGGGGGGAAGTGGGCAGTGGAGTCTCCCAGGGCTCGGTCCTTGGGCCCACACTGTTCAATTTCTTTATCAGAGATTTGAACGACGGGGTGAAAAGCAACCTGTTTAAATTTGATGATGATACCAAAATTTGGGGTGAGGTGGGCATGCTAGTAGGGAGGAAAAGACTGCAGAAAGACCTGGATAGGTTGCAGGGGTGGGCTAACAAAAACAGGATGCGTTTCAATACGGACAAGTGCAGGGTGCTGCACTTGAGCAGTAGTAACCAGCAGCACACTTATAATAAGATGTGAAACTCCCTTCTTGAGAGCACGGAGGCAGAAAGGGATCTTGGAGTCATTATTGACTCGAAGATGAACATGGGCCGGCAATGCGAGGTCATGGTTGGCAGGGCTAACCAGACCTTATTGTGCATCCACAGGTGCATCTCAAGTAGGGCCAAGAAGGTGATCCTCCCTCTCTATGTAACACTGGTCAGTCCACAGCTGGAGTAGTGTGTCCAGTTCTGGGCACCCCACTTGAAGAGGTATGGGGACAACATTGAGAGGGTCCAGAGGAGGGTCACCCGCATGATCCAAGGACAGTAGGGCAGACCCTACAATGAGAGGCTATGGGACCTGAACCTGTTCAGCTTTCACAATAGAAGGCTGAGGGGGGACCTGGTGACTGTCTATAAACTCACTAGGAGGGACCAGAAGGGTTTGTGGGAGACCTTGTTTCCCCTAGCGCCCCCCGGGATAACAAGGAATAATGGCCACAAGTTGTTGGAGAGTAGGTTTAAATTAGACATCCGTAAGAATTACTTCACAGTTAGGGTGGCTAGGATCTGGAACCAACTTCCAAGGGAAGTGGTGCTGGCTCCTACCCTGGGGGTCTTTAAGAAGCGGCTTGATGCCTACCTGGCTGGGGTCATTTGAGCCCAGTTTCCCTCCTGCCCAGGAAGGGGGTCGGACTTGAAGATCTACAAGATCCCTTCCGACCCTACTTCTATGATTCTATGATTCTATGATTCAGAGTTGGACTTTGATTCTGCCTCTGAGGATGAGTCGACAGAAGTCCTCCCTCTGGGAGTAGCACCCCTGAGTCAGCTAAAATGCCCCCCTCAATAGGGAGCATCCCCACCTCAGAGGCAGAACCTGTTCCTGCTTCTGAGGAACCTCCCTGTGCTGGATATTCTGTTGAACACCTCATAGCATTTCTAGACCAGACCAAGCACCACTGGAGGGTTACACAGCACATACACAAATGTTTCCCATACCCTGAGACATTTGTGGTGTCCACTAAGGCCACAGCAGCAGCAATGCGCCCCAATCCAGGGATGCAGCATTATATCTTTCACTTTAGCAAGCTTGCAGTTGATGTTAGACACTTGTTATGAGAAGCACCATCTGAGGATTTGTAGGCCTGGCCCTTCCCTGTCCTGCATGTTTGCTCCTCTCTGTTGGTTCTCCCTCTGTTTTTTGGCCTTGCCTGTTCCCCCTTCTATGCGTTCACACATGGCTGCCACAACCTTTGGCTCTCTTAATGCCAATGGCTGCAGAGACCCTGTGAAGCGAACAGCACTCTTTAATTTCCTGTGCCAGAAAAGGCTGGACATCACCTTTCTGCAGGAAACACACACTGATGTAGCCAGTCAAGCTGACTGTCATGTTGTCTGGAAGGACCACAGTTTCTTCAGTCATGGTACCTCCCTCAGTGCAGGGGTTGCGATCCTCCTGTCACCACAGCTGACACCTGACTCAGAGGTAGCCCAAAAGGTCATCCGTGGCTGCCTGCTCACCATTCACATCCAGTTTGAGCAACATTGCCTCCGCCTTATTAACATCTATACACCCACTGCTGGATGAGAATGGACTGCCTTCTTTGAGACCCTGGCTGACTTTTTACAGAGTGCTGCTGATGGTGATGACCTTATCCTGGGCAACTACTTCAATTGCATGGTTGATGCACGTCTTGACAGGAACAGGCTGGAGCCTTAGCCATCCTGGGCCCAGAAGCTGTGGACTGCTTTAGAGGCACCGGACCTTGTTGTCTGGTGCCATCTCCATGTCAATGCAAGGCAGTATACCTGGCTGAAGGTGACCGCTGGTGGGCTCTCCATGGCATGCCTTGACTGCCTATATGTCGCCAGGTACCAACCACCACTCCTGCACAGCAGCCACATTATCCTGGCAGGACTGTCAGATCTTAGCCTGGTTTCCTGTGTGCTGAGTCTTCCTGACAGGATGCATTCCTGGGTTCCCTATTGGTGCCTCAACACTAGTCTCTTGCAGGATGCTCACTTCTGTGACTGCTTTTCTCACTTCTGGCAGACATGGGAGGCCACAAGAGCCACCTTCCCCTCCTGGAAGCTGTGGTGGGATGTGGGAATGGTGGGAATGGTGCAGATTAGAGTTTTCTATCAGTTGGCAACAAGCAAGCTTTGTGGCCATGTTTGGGATTTGGAGAAGGATGTGGTGCAGCTTGAGGTGGCCCTTGCATGATGCTGGCAGTGATGTGGGGCTGCTCAAGAGTCCTAAGCTCTGCAAGAAACATCTGTGGGAACTGGCAGGAGTGTGGCCTGGGGTGCAAGAGTCCACATCCACTGCCAAGAGCTGGCAGAGACCGACACCCCAACTCACATCTTATTCAGCCTTGAGAAATTACAAGCCACACGGAAGGTCATTGACCATCTTAAGACCTCACATGATGAAATGCTCACAGATACTGTTGAGATCTGACACCACGCTGTTGCCTTCTACCAGGAACTGTTTGTATCTGTACTGACTTGCTTAGAATCTGATATGTGCTTACATGACATCCTCCCTAGGCTTTGCTCATGAGAAACTGACTATCTTGAGTGTGACCTGTCTTTGAAGGAACTTGCAGCTCTTGTTGGGGACCTCACCTTGGGCAAAGCCCTTGGCATCAATAAATTGCCTGCTGAGTTTTATAAGACCTTCTTGCATCTCCTTGGCCCCTGCCTCCTGTGTGTCTTTCATAAGAGTCTTGTGGACCTTGCAATGCCAACCAGCTGCCGCTGAGTGGTCCTCACCCTGCTGCCTAAGAAAGGAGACCTTGGCTGCATCAACAACTGGGGACCAGTGTCCCTCTTGTGTGCTGATTACAAGATCCTGGCCAAGTCTTTGGCTAACCAGTGGCGCACCATTATAACTTCCATCATCAGCCCTGAGTAGAGCTACTGTGTGCCATGCAGAGCCATC
>NW_005842287.1:70905-76078 GCF_000455745.1 Alligator sinensis
CTGCTTTGAGACCTGCTGACGGTTGAAGACCTCTTCGGCTTCAACATTGGACTCATCTCCTTGGACCAGGAGAAAGATTTCAATCTGGTCGGCCATGATTACCTGTTTTAGACCCTTGAGGCCTTTGGCTTTGGGTCTGTCTTCACCTCTGCCCTCTGGATCCTGTATTGGGACATTTTGAACATCCTGAAGGTGAATGGTATTGACACTGGATTTGAACCCAGCATCTATACCTTTGTTCTGGGTGGGCACAACCCTCAGACTAAACACAACACCTGCCAGTCAATTATAGGCAAATTTATTTATACAGAGTAAGACCAGAAAAGTAACAATACAAACAATTAAACAATTCTATATCTACCAATTCTAGGGCTGTCATCAGAGTCAAAGTACATCTGGTTAGGATGCAGGGTCCACTCTGAAGCTCTTTCTCTTAGGTATCAGCAGTCTGGAGGTGAGATGCTGAGGCCCACAGCCCCACTTCAGTGGGGTACATGACATGGGCTGCTGGTGTGTGCCCTCTTTCCATGGTGACCTTGGGGACCCTTCTCAGGGGACAGGGATGGGGACAGGGATAGGGGACCCCTCTCAGGGAGGAGAAGGAGGAAGACAACAAGGAGGGATGGGAGGGATGGACAAGACAAAGGGACTGGAACCCTCTGTTACTCTCAAGTCTCTGCTTCTGTATTATCCTTCCCCCTTGATGACTTGTGATGACTCTTCATCCATGGCTATCTCTGGTTGGCTGTTTCACTGTGGTCACATATCCACATAGCCTTCCGGGCCTTGTCCTAATTTGGTCTGTTCCCCCAAAACTGCGATTTAGCCCCCCTTTTCTCTGAGGCCTTATTGCTGGTGCCACTTACCTTGTGTTCTGGGACATACTTTCTTTGTTTCCCAGGCTGTGTCCTTGTTGTTCCAGACAACTTGTCTGCCTTGAAGGCTGTGATCTTGTATTATGGTATACCCCACTTTATTCTTAGTCTGTGTCCATCCATTTGGCTTTGCTGTGCTAGACAGCTCATCTACCTCCAGGACCATGAGAACCTGTGTGTATGTCTCCCAAGCTCTTTAGAAATCCATTTAACCCCTGCTGCCCATCTTGATCCCTTATAATACATATATCTATACATATAAGCCAATCCCGCCCCCCCTCCAACAGGCCTTTAAATATCATTTCTAAGCCAACAATTGGCACGCTCTGTGCCCCATTCCTGGCCTGCAGGGGCATCCACCAGAGCTGCCTTGTGTCAGGTATGCTGTACGGATTCTCCATTTAGCCTCTACTCCATGCACTGTGGCAGTGCCTGACTGGACTGACTCTTCCATCTGCCTCCGTCTCAGCGGGCTGCCTGTCGGTCAGGCTGACAGCATATGCAGACGATATGACTGTCTTCATCAGCACCCAGGGTGATGTCCAGTCCTTGATCATTTGTCAAGAAGCCTATGAGCGCACCTATTCAGTTCACATGAACTGGACCAAGAGCGACACCCTCCTTCTCGGTCCCTGGGTTGACCCCATCCCCCCAGACTTGCTGGGGGGTCTTACCTAGCACTGAGAGGGCCTCGAGGCCCTGGGGGTGTTCCTCAGGCTGTCGGTCTCCTTGGCACGGAATTGGGAGGACCTTGGTGCCAAGGTGGAGGCACACCCGCAGTGATGGCACTGGCATCTGTCCAGCCTCTCCTACCATGGGTAGGTCCTTGTTGTCAACAACCTGGCAGCTGCAGTACTGTGGCACCATTGTACTGTGTTGGACCCCCACACTGGACCTTCTTGAAAAGCTTCAGTGACTGCTTGTGGACTTCTTTTGGGATAGGTGCCACTGCCCCCCCCAAACCATTTTTATTTGCTGGTGGCCAAGGGGGCAGGGCTTGATTGACCTGGTGGGCAGGGTGGCAGCCTTCCACTTACAGGCTCTAAAATGCCTCCTCTACTGTGAGGACCCCCTCCCCTGGCAGTAGCTAGCTAATATGTTTTTGCACTGGGTAGAAGGACTTGGTTTTGACCGGGTGCTGTTCCTTCTGGACCCCATCCTCCTGGACTGGGGTGTCCTCCTGTCCTTCTATCAAAGCATGGTGTGGTCCTGGTGACCTTCTGCCTCCTGCCCCAAGCCAGGCATCTGCATTTTCTGCAGTTACGGCAGGAGTCCCTGGTCTATAACCCAACCCTGCAACACAGTCTTTCAAGCCTCACTTCTAGAAGCCTTGTTGATGCCCTCATTCAGTCACATACCGTGTGGCTGGGACACCTCCTCAACATGACCCACTCAGGCTGGTTGTCAGCTGAGGCTCTGGCCACCCGCTTGGGCATGCGCTCAGTCCTCTGTGCTGCTCACTACCTAAGGGACGTGCGGGCCATTCTCCTTGAGGATGCAGCAGTCACCCTGGAGGAGCACCTCTGAGCAGAGAGAGACCTCCATGATGGGGATGTCCTGGGCAAGCCCTTTCCACCACTGCCCATTGTCCCAGTTGCAGATAGTAACCTGTGTGGTAGGCCTGCCACCTTACTGACTCTCCCTGCATTTCCTGACAGTGGTACCAGTGCTTTGATGAGCTCCCCCAGAATGCCCTGTATCTGTGGGTGATTCAGATCTGCCATTCCTGCATCCTTGCCACTCGGTTTGACACGGTGTGGTGGAGGCATATAGCAGTACTGGTGCTCAACGCCATCCTTCCCTGTGTGGCACATGATTTATAAGATCCCCATCTCCAAAAAGACCAATGACCTCCAGTGACAGTTGCTACATGGGATACTGGTCACCGGTACTCTCGTCCACCACATGGACCCGGCTGCATCAGAGACCTGTCCCTTTTGTTTTGGGGGAGTGGAGAAGGATCTTAGCCATGCCTTCCTCAGATTCCCCCAGCTGTTGCAGATGTTTGCAGCCCTCAGCACTTTGCTTGAGGTGCTAGGTTTGGACCTCTCAGAGGCCACCTATTTGTTTTCCTTCCTGTACCAGGTGGCCAATGGGGTATCATCTGCCTGGCCAACTTCTTACTTGGCAAGGCTAAGATGGCCACCCTCAAGAGTCACAGGAACCAGCTTGCTGGGGCCAGCTCAGACAATGCCCTGTGGCTCTAGTTTTTGGTGTGGGCATGCCTGTCACTGGAGTTTGAGCATGCTGTCCTCCAGCAGATGGTGCCTGCCTTCCAGGCACATTGGGCAATTCAGGAGGTGCTCTGCAGTGTTGAGGGCGGTAATTTAGTCCTTGCACTGTGATACTGATATCCCCCTTCCTGAGGTACCAGCAAGGGTCTTAGCAGGCTGATGTTGCACTGGATATTTTTGTTTTTAGACTGTGAGGGCAGGACTTTCAGGCAAAAGCCCTAACCTCTGTGTGTTGTACCTAGGCCTGTATATGGGCAGTGTTTTATTACTTTGTTGGTTTGTTACCCACTTTTCCCCGTAATAAACCTTCATAAAAAAGTTTTTTAAAAAGTCTTTCTTTCTTTCAAGATGGCTGCTGACATGTGAAGATCTTCTGAGCTCCTGCAGCTCAGGTCCCTTCTGTGCATCCCCCCCACCCCCCGCCACTCCCTGCCCGCACTGTTCCTCTCCCGCCCCACAAACCTTGCTTCTCCCCAGACTGTGCTTCAGGACCCCCGCTCTGCCCCTTTTCCCCACTTTCTGAGCTTTTTCCCCTGGGCTCTGGCATCCTCATTTGCCTCTGCCCCTCCCCCACCTCCGCCTGTGCTCTCCCTTTGATTTCTGATGCCTCCCTCATCCAGACCCCCTTGCCTTTGTCTCTGGCATCTCATCCTGCCTTAGTGCTTGCCTTCAGGCCCTGCAGGGTTTTTCTGCCCCACCTAAGGCTGATTTGGGCGTTGTTTCAGCCCCTTCCCAGGCCCCAGCTTCAGTCAGTGGCTTTCCTTTTTTTTCCTGTAGCAGCCTCTGTGGGAGAGTTAACCCTATCCTGCCCAGGATGGCTGCCAGCATCCAGAGCACTTGGCACAGGGATCTCTCTGCCAACCTGCCCCTCAACTATGGCCTGCGGGTGCATGCCTGTCTCCATGTCAGGGTGGAGGCCTGCGCCGGAGTTCTGTTGGACTTGCTGGAATGCTGAAGCATCCAGTACACCTCCCGCGTAAACTCAGTGCCCATCATATACTTGAGATCTCCCAGCCTGGTGAGGAGGGGTGTGCAGCGAGGCTGGAGATCTTGAGCGTCCACTACTTGGTTACGCCCCTGGAGACCCTGGCAGTGTGGGTGGTGGCCTCCAATGTCCCCCTGCACCTGCCAGACCAGGACCTCACCAAAGCGCTCGAGTGCTATGGTGTCCTCACCAGCCTGTGGTGCAGACTGACTGTCCCAGCTGCTTGTGGAGGATTTGGGATTGAGAGTATGGTCGGGAGTAGAAAGGTAAGAAAGATTTACTGACTTAACAAAAACACAATTATGCGTAGTAACAAGACAAACAATGACAGACAAAAACAATTCACATCGGCAACTTATCGGCAGTCCCCTCTGATGCCTGATGTACAGAAAGTTTCTCTGTCTTCAAAGTTCAGCGAAGTCAGGAGTCCCCGATCAGTGCTGTCCGAGAGATACTGGGAATGACCCTGGAATTCAGTTCTTGGGCTCCTCAAGGTCCACGGGCCCACTTATCCAGGCCAACAGCTAAATAATCCTTTCACAGAGCTGTCTTTTCCTTCTGAATGGTTTTCAGATATTCCAGCTAATTTATAGCTTCTGAATAGTACTGATAATGTACAACCACTCAGATTCCTTTTACTTCAACTGTCCTTAGACTGACCAATAGCAATACAAGCCTTGCATTCCATTGATAAGGTCATTTTAACTGTGTCACAGGGCCTTATTAATTCTAAGCTTTGCTAAATTTACTAGGCCTTACTTTATACAAGGCCTCACTACATCTTAAACTTTACTTAGGCTTTTAGCAACAACATATAGCTTAATATCTAAACAAATACAGAAAAAAAAAACACTTAGTCTAATCTTCATAGAGCCTTCAGCAAGCACCTTTATCACACACACATAATTTCAGCTGTCATAGCTGACCATGGGGAGCAGGGACTCGAGGCTCAGGCACATCCAGTCCTTTTGCAGGCAGGTGTTCATGCTCTTCATGGGTGGCACCCAGATCCTGCCTCTCTCCATGACCTTTGTGGTGGATGGGAGGGCCTATGTGGTCTACCTCTCCCAGGGCAGGAA
>NW_005842287.1:76144-81764 GCF_000455745.1 Alligator sinensis
TAGGGCAGTCAGCTACACCCACACAGGGTGGATGGTGCGTCCACCTCTGGTATGGGAGCCTCATCAAAGGCTGGGGTTGGGGGCTCCTCCCAGCCCCACTCCACCCCTGTTCCATCCAGGGGGATAGACCCCTCTGGCATAAGCATGCCACCCAGGGTGGGGCCTGGGATGTCCTCCCAGGTTCCTCCTGCCCCTGTCAGGGCTGATGCCCCACCCAGTGGAGGGACTGGGGACTTCTCCCAGCCCCTTCCTGCCCCGGTCTCCTCTGGGACAGCTGGTGCCCCGAACACTGGTTCCCCCTCAGCCTCCCTCCACCCTCCCCCTACCTGATGGTGCTGCCCGCCCCAGTGCGGGGGTTTCACCTGGTGGAGGGGCTGGGACGTCCTCCCAGTCTCTTTCTGTCCCAGTTCCACCCAGGGTGGCTAGCATTTTAGGCTCCTGAGCCCCATTGGGTGGAGCAACTGAGACCTCCTCTCCACCTCCCTCCACCCCTGCCTCAGTTGAGGTGGTGGACCCGGAGGTGGCAAACCACCAGCAGCCTGGCCCAACCCCTTTGGGGGAGGTGCAACAAGCTCCCAAGAAGGTAAGAGCAAAAGGAAAAGGGAGCTTCTAAAGGAGCCCCTGCCCCTCCATGACTGAGGGTGTCCCAGTGCTGTCTGGCAACCCTTGATCCCCATCCCAGCTCGTGGGACTTGCGAGCAGCAGGGCAGGGAGACAGTGCCTGCCTCCCCAGCGTCAGGCACAGGAGACAGCAGAGGGGCTTGCCATTCCCTAGCCCACTCCCCTGCCCACTAAGGCTGATGAGGAGGAGATGGAGTGCCTGCCCTCCAAGCACCACAAGCAGCCCTGGGAGTGGGATGACATTTGTCCCGCAAAGCAGATGGGGATCAATCTCCCAGAGGTGGTCCTCAACCCAGATACTAAGGGGGACCTGCTAGAGAGTCTGGCCATTGAGGGCACTTTCACCGGCCTCACTGGTAGGTTCTCTCCCAGGGTGAAGCCCCACTGATTCTCAGTCAGCAACATCCAGCTCCTGCTGGATAACCCCCCTGTGTGGACCCCAGCTACAGAGGCTTCCTCAACCTCTTAGAGCAAACCAAGGGCCAGCGGAACGTGGCAGAGAGTATCCAGGAATGGTGCCCGGACTCCATGCAGTTTCTCCGCGCTGCCAGTGATGCAGCAAGGCTCATGTGCTGAGACCCGGGCATGTGCCAACATACCTTCCAGCTTGAGAAGTTGATGACCCAGTTGAAGGAGGTGTGGGGCTGAGGTGGGTCCATGGAACAGGGTAGGGTAAGGATAGGCCTTCCCCTGTCTCTGTGGTTTTGCCCTGATCTATCACGTCCTCTCCTGCCTGTACCCTGCCTATCCTTCCTCTCTATTCTCCTGCTCATGGCGGTTACCACAATTGCCTCACTAAACACCAATGGCTGCAGGGACCTGGTGAAGCAGATGGCCATCCTGGGGGTTTGCAGCAGAAGCAGCTGGTGATCACCTTCCTCCAGGAGACGCACAGCGACATGCACATTCAAGCTGACTGGCACACTGCCTGGAGAGGATGCTTGTTTCTAATCCATGGCTCCAACCTCAGCACAGGAGTGATGACCCTCCTCTTGCTGCAGCTGAAGTATGACTCAGAGGTGGCATGAGAGGTTGTCCCTGGCCAGCTGATAACTGTCCACATCACCCTGGCACACCAGAGCTTGCTCCTCATCAACATTATGCACCCACTGAGGGGAGAGAGAGGGTAGCCTTCTTAGAGACCATGCATGACCTCCTGCGTGATGCCAGTGAGAACAATGAGCTGCTCCTCATGGGCGGGTATTTCAACTGCACCATTGATGCACTGCTAGACCAGACAAGGCTGGAGCCACACCTGCCTTTGGCCCACAAGCTGTGGACCATGCTGGAGGCAGCGGAGCTCGTCAACACCTGGCGGGTCCTCCATGCTGACATGTGCCAATATACCTGGGCAAAGATGAGTGCCAGTGGGATCACCGTGGCCTGCCTCGACAACCTCAACATCACCCAGCACCATCTGCCATTACTGCGCAACAGCCGCATCTTCCCATTGGGCCTCTTGGACCACACCCTGGTCTGCTGTGAACTGAATCTGCCTGGCAGAGCACACATGCAGGCCCTTTTCTGGTGCCTCAACATCAGCCTGCTACAGGACACCCACTTCAGGGACTGCTTCACCCACCTCTGGAGGAGCTGGGAGGCTGCACGAGCAGACTACTCCTCCTAGCAGCTGTGGTGGGACACGGGGAAGATCCAGATTCAGGCATTCTGACAGCAGTATTCCCAGCTGGCAGCAAGCGAGATCAGCTGCCACACCCAGGAACTGGAGGAGGACATGGCAGAGCTTGAGGCAGCCCTGCTCTGTGCAGGCAACGATGCAGCACTCCTTGAGAGCCTCCGGTCCCACAAGAAATGCCTGTGGGAGCTGGTGGCGGGTGCGGCACATGGTGTGATGGTACATGCCCACAGCCAGGAGCTGGCAGAGGCCAACACCCTGACCGGCTTCTTCTTCAGCCTGGAGAGGCGGTGGGCTGCAGCAAAGACATTGAACCATCCCAAGATCCCGGAGGGATGGGTACTCACGGACCCAGGTGAAATGTGGGGGCATGCCGTCACATTCTATTGGGACTTGTTTGTGGCTGACCCCATTTGTCTGCAGGCCGCTCAGCAGCTGCATCAGGACCTGCCGTTCCTCGGTGCTTTGCAGGTCAATGCCCTGTAGCACAAAATCTCCCTAGCAGAACTCGAGTCTGCTGTCTGGGGGCTTGCCTTGGGAAGGGCCCCGGGCCTTGAAGGAATGCTCATGGAATTTTACAAAGCCTTCTGGCCCCTCCTTGGGCTCAGCCTCCTCCATGTCTTCTGCGAGAGCCTCGCCGATGGGACCCTGCTAACCAGCTGCCACCGGGCAGTGCTCACCTTGCTGCCCAAGAAAGGGGACCTCAGCTGCCTTAAGAACTGGCGGCCCATCTCCCTTCTGTGCGCCAACTATAAGATCCTGGTGAAGGCACTGGTGAACCATCTCCGCACCATCATGGCCTCCATCATTGGGCCCAAGAAGAGCTACTGTGTGCCAGGCAGGACCATCCAGGACAACCTGTTTCTGTTGTGTGACCTGCTCATGGCTGCAGAGCATTTTGGCCTGGATGTTGGCTTGGTCTCCCTGGACCAAGAGAAGGCCTTTGATCATGTTGACCACCGGTACCTGCTCAGCACCCTCGATGCTTTTGGCTTCGGGCCGCTTTTCATCACGGCGCTCTGGGTCCTGTACCACGATGCCTCCAGCCTGATCAAAGTGAATGGTGTGCTGTGCTCCCCATTCCCAGTGCATTATGGCATACGCCAGGGCTGCCCCCTCTTGGGCATGCTATACGCCCTGCCATCAAACCAATGCTGCACGCTCTGCGACATTGTCTGACCAGCTTAGCCCTGCCACCAGCACTGGGCCCGACCACTGGCCCCTCAATCCGACTGACGACATATGTGGATGATGTGACAATCTTCCTGGGCAGCCAGGAGGATGTGCAGGCCCTGGTGGACTGCCAACACACCTACGAGCTCACCGCATTGGCCCGCATCAACTGGGGCAAGAGTGACACACTTCTGCTTGGGACGTGGGCCAGCAAACCACCTCTGGACCAGCTGGGGGGCCTCACCTGGCACCGAGAAGGCCTCAAAGCCCTGGGAGTGTTCCAGGGTCACCGGCCTTTGCAGCCCACAACTGGAAGGACCTGGTGGAGGGAGTGGAGGCCCACCTGCAGTGCTAGTGCTTGCCCACCCTCTCCTACCGCGGCTGGGTCGTCATCACCAACAACATGGTGGCAGCAACCCTGTGGCACCACTGCACTATGCTGGACCCTCCACTGGATATACTTGAAAGACTGCAGCGGCTTCTAGTGGACTTCCTCTGGGATGGATGCCACTGGCTCCTGTGAGCTGGCCTTTACCTTCCCACCATGAGGGGGGCCAGGGCCTGATCGATATGGCCAGCAGGGTGGCTGCCTATCACCTGCAATCCCTCTAGCAGCTCCTGCATGCCGAGGGCCATCTCCCATGGCATACCACTCACCTGGGAGCACCTCTTGGACCCTGCTCAGTTAGGCTGGCTGTCAGCTGAAACCCTGGCTGACCAACTGGCACTGCCCTCTGTCTCCACTGCGGGCTGGCTTCTGTGGGCTGTTAGGGCCACCCTCCTGATGGAAGCAGTGACCACCCTAGAAGGCTACCTAGAGGCTCACCAGGCCCTCCCCACTGCGGATGCCATGGCTGACTTCCCACCACTGCCAGTCATCCCAGTGGTGGCCAGTGAGCTGACTGAGTGGCCCAACACACTGCTTAGGCTCCCCGTGCCCCCCAGCAGCAATACAGGCTGCCCCTTTGGCACACAGATCCAGAAGGAACTATATGTATGGGTAGTGTGCACCTGGCATGCCCAGGTGCTGGCTGGCTAGCCCGGCACCATGTGGCAGTGGCACCTGGCATGCCCGGGAACCCAGCATCATGCACACTGTACAAGGTGCCCACCGCCAAGAAGACCAGTGACCTCCAGTGGAGATTGGTGCATGGCATCCTGGCCCCTGGCATCTTTGTGCGTCACCTGGACCCGGTGGCCTCGGCAGCCTGCCCCTTCTGCCCAGAGGTCCTGGATGAAGACATTTTCCATGCCTTCCTTGACTGTCCTCGGCTGCAGCTGCTCTTTGCTGTCCTCGCAACACTGCTTCGGGCACTGGGCTGGGACTTCTCAGAGGACACCTACATCTACTCTTCCCCATACCGGGGGGCCGAGCGGGCCACAGTCAGCCTGGCCAACTTCCTGCTTGGCCAGGCCAAGATGGCCATCCTGAAGAGCTGGCAAAACTGGCTCACTGGGACCGGGATGGTCGACGCCCTGCAGCCCTTCCACCTGCTGGTGCGGGCCCACCTCTCGCTTGATTTTGAGCACGTGGTCCTCCAGCAGACGGTGTCCACCTTTGAGGAACACTGGGCCCTCGAGGGGGCACTGTGCCAAGTTGAGGGGGGATGCCTGCTCCTTGCCATGTGATGCCACCAGCTGCTCAAGGCACAGAGGTGCATCCAGCAAGCTGAGACCTCAGGCTTTGTCCATGCGGGCTGACCCTTGATGTCCTGAGGTCCCCCTGGGCATCCCCACTGGCAAGAACTGTATATATGTATATATGTAAATACTTATTTTGTTCTTTTTTGTTTGTTTTTTTGTCTGGAGTGTATGGGCAGGCCTTGCAGGTCATGAGCCCAGGCCTTGTCCTTGAGGTCCAGATCTTTGGGCCGACCTGTACATGATTTCTACTGCCCCCAATCTGTCACTGTCCCCGGAATAAATGTTTCTTATAAGTCAAAAGTCTTAAAAGTCAAAAGTCAAAGTCTTTCTTTTTTTCTTTCAAGATGGTCACTGACAAGTGAAGCCCTTCTGAGCTCCTGCACCTCAGGTGCCTTCTGCGTGTTCCCCCGTACTCCCTGCCCCCCAAACCTTGCCTCTCCCCAGCCTGTGCTTTGGGACCCCCTCCCTGCCCTTTCCCCCCTCTTTCTGAGCTTTTTCCCCTGGGCTCAGGGAGCCTTGTTTGCCTCTGCCCCACCCCCGCCTGAG
>NW_005842287.1:81829-87542 GCF_000455745.1 Alligator sinensis
GTTGTTCCGGCCCCCCCCCCCCCCCCCCAGAGATTTTCAGTTGTTTCTACCCCCTCCCAGTCCCCAGTGTCAGTCTGAGGATTTTTTTTTTCCCTTGTGGGAGAGTTAACCCTCTCCTGCCCAGGATGGCTGCCAGCAGCCAGAGCACTTGGCACGGGGATGTATCTGCGGACCTTTCCCTCAGCCATGGCCTGAGGGGGCACGCCCCTCTCCACATCAGGGTGGAGGACTGTGCCGGAGCCTTGGTGGACCAGCTGGAATGCCAAGCGTCTGGTATGCCTCCCAGGTAAACTCAGTGCCCATCATCTATTTAAGCTCTCCCAGCCTGGTGAGGGAAGTGTGTGCGGCAGGGCTGGAAATCTCGAGCGTCCACTACTTGGTTACACACCTGGAAACCCTGGCAGTGCAAGTGATGGCTTCCAATGTCCCCCTGCACCTGCCAGACTGGGACCTCACCAAAAGCGCTCGAGCGCTATGGTGTTCTCACCTATCCCTGGCGTAGGCTTATCATGGGGAGTAGGGACCCCAAGCTGACACACCTCCTGTCCTTTTGGAGGCAGGCATTCATGCTCCTCAAAGGTGGCGTCCAGAAAATTCCTCTCTCCATGACCTTTGTGTTGGATGGGAGGCATAAGTGGTGTATTTCTTCCAGGGGTGGATTTCACGCTGCCATTTCAGTGGCAGCTCCCACCTAGCTGCCCAGTACCCATTAGGGCAGTCAGCCAGGGCACTGGCTGCTTCACCCACACAGGAGGATGGTGCATCCACCTCTGGTGTGAGACCCTCATCAAAGGGTGGAGTTGGAGGATCATCCAAGCCCCCCTCCACCCCTGCTCCATCCAGGGGGATTGACCCCTTTGGCATTATCATGACACCCAGGGGGGGCCTGGGATGTCCTCCTAGGTCTCTCCTGCCCCTGTTGTGACTGATGCCCCTCCCGGTGGAGGGGCTGGGGGGTCCTCCCTGTTTCTCCCTGTCCCTGGATGACTGGTGTCTCAGGCACTGGGGCCCCGTCAGGTGGAGCAACCAAGACCTCCCCTCCACCTCCCTCCACCCCTGCATCAGCTGTGGTGGTGGACCCAGAGGTGGTGAACCCCAAGCAGCCTGGCCCACCCCCTACAGGGGAGGTGCCAGCTGCTCCCAAGAAAGCTAAGAGCAAGAGGCAAAAAGGAGCTTCTAAAGGAGCTCATGCCCCTTTGCAGCCTGCCTCAGACAGCACTGGGGAAAATGCAGCCAGGGAACCTGATCCCACCCTGCCTGCCCCCCCGGAAACCCCACCACCTTAGGCCGTGACTGAGGTTGTCTTAGTGATGTCTGGCAACCCTTCACCCCCATCCCAGCTCGTGGCGTTAGTGAGTGGCAAAGCAGAGAGAGAGTGACTGCCTTCCCAGCATGAAGCACAGGAGACAGGAGAGGGTCCTGCTACTGCTCTGTCCAATCCTGTGCCCACCAAGGCCAATGAGGAGGAGATGGAGTGTCTGCCCTCTGAGTGCTGCAAGCGGCCCCAGGAGTGAGATGACATTTGCCCTCGAAGTGGATGGGGATTGATCGATTTCCTGGAGACGGTCCTCGACCCAGATACTGAGGGGGCCTGCTAGGGAGCCTGGCCATTGAGGGCACTTTATGGGCCATTAAGGGCATCAGTCTCACCAGGAAGTCCCCTGCCAGAGAACAACCCCGCCGGTTCTCAGTCAGCAACATCTAGCTCCTTCTGGACAACCTCCCCGGGTGGCCCCCAGCTATGTAAGCCTCCTCAGTCTCTTAGAACAGACCAAGGGCCAGAGGAATGTGGCAGAGAGTATCCGGCAATGGTGCCTGGACTCCGCGCAGTTTGTCCGTGCTGCTAGTGACATGGCGAGGCTTACGTTCTGGGACCCGACCATGCGTCAACATGCCTTCTAACTTGAGAAGCTGGTGACCCAGGTGAGGGAGGTGTGGGGCTGAGGCAGGCCGGTGGAATAGGGTAGGGCAAGGATAGGCCTTCCCCTGTCTCTGCAGTTTTTGCCCAGTTCTGTCACCTTCTCTACCACCTGTACCCTGCCTACCCTTCCTTTCTATTCTCCTGCTTATGGTGGTTACCACAATTGCCTCACTAAATACCAATGGCTGCAGAGACCCAGTGAAGTGGATGGCTGTCCTGGAGGGCTTGCAGCAAAAGCGGCTGGTGATTGACTTCCTCCAGGGGATGCACAGTGACATGCACGTTCAAGCTGACTGGCATGCTGCCTGGAGAAGTCACTTGTTTCTGAGCCAAGGCACCAAACTCAGTGCAGGAGTGGCGACCCTCCTCTCACCGCAGGTGCAGTACAGCTCGGCAGTGGCACGAGAGGCTGTCCCTGGACAGCTGCTGACTGTCCACGTCACCCTGGCACACCAGAGCTTGCTCCTTGTCAACTTCTATGTGCCTACTGATGGAAGAGAGAGGGTAGCCTTCCTAGAGACCCTGGGCGACCTCCTACATGATGCCAGTGAGAACGATGACCTGCTCCTCATGTGCAGGAACTTCAACTGCACCGTCGACACACTGCTAGACCGGACAGGGCCGGAGCCACGCCTGCCTTTGGCCCACAAGCTGTGGACCGTGCTGGAGGCAGCAGATCTCATCAACACCTGGTGAGTCCTCCATGATGACGTGCGACAATACACCTGGGCAAAGATGAGTGACAGTGGGCTCACCATGGCCCGCCTCGACCACCTCTACATCGGCCAGCACCACCTGCCATTACTGCACGCAGTCACATCGTTCCATCGGGCCTCTTGGACCATGCACTGGTCTGCTGTGAACTGAGCCTGCTTGGCAGAGCATGCATGTGGGCCCCTTACTGGAGCCTCAACATCAGTCTCCTGCAGGACACCCACTTCAGGGACTGCTTCGCCCACCTCTGGAGGAGCTGGGAGGTGGCGCGAGCAGAATTCTCCTCCTGGCATCTGTGGTGGGATGTGGGGAAGGTCCTGATCCGGGCACTCTGCCAGTATTGCCAGCTGTTAGGCGAGCGAGCTCTGCCGCCGCACCCAGGAGCTGGAGAAGGACATGGCGGAGCTCGAGGAAGCCCTGCTCTGCGTGGGCAACGATGCAGCACTCCTCCAGAGCCTCCGGTCCTGCAAGAAATGGCCGCGGGAGCTGGCGGAGGGTGCATCCCGCGGTGCATGGGTACATGCCCACTGCCAGGAGCTGGCAGAGGCCAATGCCACGATGGGCTTCTTCTTCAGCCTGGAGAGGCAGCAGGCCTTGGTGAAGACGCTGGACCACCTCTAGACCCCGGCAGGACGGCTGCTCACAGAGCCAGGCAAAGTGCGCGGGCATGCCGTCGCCTTCTATCGGGACCTGTTTGCAGCTGAGCCCATTTGTCCGCAGGCCACTCAGCAGCTGCATCAGAACCTATGCGCCTGGGTGCTTCGCAGGTTGAGGCCCTGGAGCGCGAACTCTCCCTGGCAGAGCTCGAGGCTGCTGTGGGGGGGCTTGCCTCGGGCAGGGCCCCTGGCCTTGATGGACTGCCCGTGGAATTTTACAGAGCATTTTGGCCCTTCCTCGGGCCCAGCCTGCTCCGCGTCTTCCATGAAAGCCTTGCCGATGGGACCCTGCCAGGCCGTGCTCACCTTGCTGCCCAAGAAGGGGGACCTCGGCTGCCTGGAAGAACTGGCAGCCCGTCTCCCTTCTCTGCGTCGACTATAAGATCCTGGCCAAGGCACTGGGGAACCGTCTCCGCACCGCCATGGCCTCCGTCATCGGGTCTGAGCAGAGCTACTGTGTGCCGGGCAGGACCATCCAGGACAACCTTTTTCTGCTGCGCGACCTGCTCATGGCTGCGGAGCTTTTTGGCTTGGACGTCGGCGTGGTCTCCCTGGACCAGGAGAAGGCCTTCGATCGCGTCGACCACCGGTACCTGCTGGGCACCCTTGAGGCCTTTGGCTTCGGGCCACTTTTCACTGTGGTGCTCCTGGGTCCTGTATCACGACGCCTCCGGCCTGCTCAAGGTGAACAGTGTGCTGTGCTCCCTGTTCCCCATGCATCGCGGCATACACCAGGGCTACCCCTTGCCGGGCATGCTGTACACCCTGGCCATCGAACCGCTGCTGCACGCTCTGTGACGTCGCCTGACCAGCCTAGCCCTGCCACAGGCACTGGGCCCCACCACCGGCCCCCCAATCTGACTGACAGCGTACGCGGACGACGTGACCGTCTTCCTGGGCAGGCAGGAGGATGTGCGGGCCCTGGTGGATTGCCAATGCGCCTACGAGCTTGCCGCATTGGCCTCCATCAACTGGGGCAAGAGCGACACCTTCCTGTTTGGGACATGGGCCGGCACGCCGCCTCCGGACCTGCTGGGAGGCCTCGTCTGCTCCAGGAAGGCCTCAAAGCCCTGGGAGTGTTCCTGGGGCCACCGGCCTTTGCGGCCCACAACTGAAAGGACCTGGTGGAGGGAGTGGAGGCCCGCCTTCAGCACTGGTGCTGGCACCTGCCCACCCTCTCTTACCATGGCTGGGTCCTCGTCATCAACAACCTGGCGGCGGCGACCCTGTGGCACTACTGCGCGGTGCTGGACCCTCCGCCGGAGCTCCTGGAGAGACTGCAGTGGCTCCTGGTGGACTTCCTGTGGGACAGATGCCACTTGCCACTGGCTCCCACGAGCTGCTCTCTACCTGCCCACCGGTGAGGGGGTCCATGGCCTGATCTACCTGGCCAGCAGGGTGGCCGCCTACCAGCTGCAGGCCCTCCAATGGCTCCTGTACGTCGAAGGCCACCTCCAGTGGCAGCAGCTGGTGTGCCAATTCCTGGGTTGAGTGGGGGGCCTCGGCTTTGACCGGGAGCTTTTTCTGCTGGACCTCACCTTCTTGAACGGGGCGGTCCTTCCCCCGTTCTATCTCTGCTTGGTGTGGGCCTGGTGGGTGGCCTTCCATCTCTGTCCCCAGGCCAGGCACCTGCAGTTCCCGCACCTGCTTCAGGAGCCCCTGGTCTACAACCCGGCCCTGCAGCATGTCGCGCCGAGCCTGGCCTCCGTCAGCCTCGTGGCAGCTCTCATCAAGGTGCACACCACCCACCTGGAGCACCTCCTGGACCCTGCTCATTCGGACTAGCTGTCACCCGAAGCCCTGGCTGCCCGGCTGGCACTGTGCTCCATACGCACTGCGGGCCGGCTTCTGCAGACCGTTAGGGGCACCCTCCCAACGGAAGCAGCGACCGCCCTGGAAGTCCATCTCCAGGCTCGCTGGACCCTCCCCACCGCGGACGCCGCACACGATGCCTTCTCACCGCTGCCCATCATCCCAGAGGTACCCAGTGAGCTGGCCGAGCGGTCCAACACGCTGCTCCCCAGCAGCATTATGGGCTGTCCTTTTGGCACCCTGCCCCGCAAGGGCCTCTACGCGTGGGAGGTGCACACCCGGCACGCCCAGGTGCTGGCCGGCCATCCTAACACCGTGTGGCGGCGGCACCTGGCGTGGCCCGGGACCCCAGCATGGCGCAGGCTGTATAAGGCACCCACCGCCAAGAAGACTGGCGACCTGCAGTGGCGACTCGTGCACGGCATCCTGGCCACCGGCACCTTTGTTTGCCACCTGGACCCGGCAGCCTCAGCGACCTGCCACTTCTGCCCAGGGGTGCTGGACGAGGACATTTTCCACGTTTTCCTCGACTGCCCCCGGCTGCAGCCTCTCTTTGCCGCCCTGGGCGCGCTGCTTCGGGTGCTGGGCCGAGACTTCTCCGAGGACGTCT
>NW_005842287.1:91100-91750 GCF_000455745.1 Alligator sinensis
CCGCGGCGGGGCCACGAGAGGTCATCCCCGGCCGGCTGCTGACCTTCCATGTCACCCTGGCACACCAGAGCCTGCTCCTCATCAACGTCTACGAGCCCACCGACGGGAGAGAGAGGGTCGCCTTCCTAGAGACCCTAGGCAACCTCCTGCGTGACGCCAGCGAGAAGGACGACCTGCTTCTCGTGGGCGGGGATTTCAAATGTACCGTTGATGCGCTACTAGACCGGACGGGGCCGGAACCGCACCTGTCTTCGGCCGCAAGCTGCGGACTGTGCTGGAGGCGGCGGACCTCTTCGACGCCTGGCGGGTCCTCCACGCTGATGCGCGACAGTACACCTGTGCAAAGATGAGTGCCAGCGGGCTCGCCATGGCCCGCCTCGACCACCTCTACAACGGCCAGCACCAGCTGCTGTTGCTGCGCAGCAGCCGCATAATTCCATCGGGCCTCTCGGACCACGCCTTGGTCTGCTGTGAGCTGAGTCTGCCTGGCAGAGCAAGCACACGGGCCCCTTACTGGTGCCTCAACGTCAGCCTGCTGCAGGACACCCGCTTCAGGGACTGCTTTGCCCACCTCTGGAGGAGCTGGGAGGCAGCGCGAGCAAACTACCCCTCCTGGCGCCTGTGGTGGGACGTGGGGAAGGTCCAGATCC
>NW_005842287.1:91760-92448 GCF_000455745.1 Alligator sinensis
AAGTACAAGATCCGGGTATTCTGCCAGCAATATAGCCAGCGGGCGGCGAGCGAGCCCCGCCGCCGCACCCAGGAGCTGGAGGAGGATGTGGCGGAGCTCGAGGAGGCCCTGCTCTACGCGGGCAATGACACGGCGCTCCTCAAGAGCCTCCGCTCCCGCAAGAAATGCCTGCAAGAGCTGGCGGAGGGTGCGGCCCGCAGCGCACGGGTCTGGGCCCGCTGCCAGGAGCTAGCAGAGGCCGACGCCCCGACTGGCTTCTTCGGCCTGGACAGGCGGCGGGCCACGGCAAAGACGCAGGACCACCTCAAGACCCCGGAGGGCAGGCTGCTAACGGACCCGGGTGAAGTGCGGGGACATGCTGTCGCCTTCTACCGGGACTTGCTTGCGGCTGAGCCCATCTGTCCGCGGGCCGCCCAGGAGCTGCATCAGGACCTGCCGCGCCTGGCGCTTCGCAGGCCAAGGCCCCGGAATGCGAACTCTCCCTGGCGGAGCTGGAGGCCGAAGTGGGGGGGCTCGCCTCGGGCAGGGCCCCAGGCCTGGACGGCCTGCCTGCGGAATTTTAAAGAGCCTTCTGGCCCCTCCTCAGTCCCAGCCTCCTCCGCGTCTTCCGCGAGAGCCTCGCCGATGGGACCCTGCTGACCAGCTGCCGCCCGGCCGTGCTCACCCTGCTGCCCAAGAAGGGGGACCT
>NW_005842287.1:92602-93355 GCF_000455745.1 Alligator sinensis
TGAGTAACCTGCTCATGGCCACGTCGCTTTTTGGCTTGGACATCGGTGTGGTCTCCCTGGACCAGGAGAAGGCCTTTGACCACATCGACCACCGGTACCTGCTCGGCACCCTCGAGGCCTTTGGCTTCGGGCTACTCTTCACCGCGGCGCTCTGGGTCCTGTACTACGACACCTCCAGCCTGCTCAATCTGAACGGCGCGCTGTGCTCCCCGTTCCCCGTGCGTTGCGGCATACGCCAGGGCTACCCCTGTCGGGAATGCTGTATGCCCTGGCCGTCGAACCGCTGCTGCACACTCTGCGACGTCGCCTGACTGGCCTTGCCCTGCCACCGGAGCCGGGCCCCACCACCGGCCCCCCGCTCCGGCTGACGGCATACATGGATGACGTGACCATCTTCCTGGGCAGCCAGGAGGACGTGCGGGCCCTGGTGGACTGCCAACGCGCCTACGCGCTCACCCCCTTGGCCCTTGGCCCGCATCAACTGGGGCAAGAGCGACACCTTCCTGCTGGGGACGTGGGCCGGCATGCCGCCTCCAGACCTGCCGGGAGGCCTCACCTGGCACCGGGAAGGCCACAAAGCCATGGGTGTGTTCCTGGGGCCACCGGCCTTTGCGGCCCACAACTGGGAGGACCTGGTGGAAGGAGTGGAGGCCCGCCTGCAGAGCTGGCGCTGGAGCCTGCCCGCCCTCTCTTACCACGGCCGGGTCCTCGTCGCCAACAACCTGGCGGAGGCCACCCTCCGGCTCCCCCGCG
>NW_005842287.1:93717-94286 GCF_000455745.1 Alligator sinensis
TCCCATCTCTGCCCCCAGGCCAGGTGCCTGCAGTTCCTGCACCTGTTTCGGGAGCCCCTGGTCTACAACCCGGCCCTGCAGCATGTCGCGCCGAGCCTGGCCTCCGCCAGCATCACGACAGCCCTCATCAAGGCGCGCACCACCCGCCTGGAGCACCTCCTGGACCCTGCTCGGTCAGTGTGGTTGTCCCCCGAATCCCTGGCTGAGCGGCTGGCACTGCGCTCCGTCCGCACCGCGGGACGGCTTCTGCGGACCGTCAGGGGCACCCTCCCGGCAGAAGCAGCAACAGCCCTGGAAGTCCATCTCCAGGCTCGCCATACCCTCCCCACCGTGGCCGCTGCGTACAACGCCTTTCCACCACTGCCCGTCATCCCAGTGGTACCTGGCAAGCTGGCCGAGCGGCCCAACATGCTGCTCAGGCTCCCGGTGCCCCCCCAGCAGCAATATGGGCTACCCTTTTGGCACCCTGCCCCGCAAGGGCCTCTACACGTGGGTGGTGTGCACCCGGCACGCCCAGGTGCTGGCCAGCCGCCCCCCCACTGCCTGGCGGGAGCCGCCCCGGCGGGCGC
>NW_005842287.1:94340-94654 GCF_000455745.1 Alligator sinensis
CCGGTGACCTGCGGTGGCGGCTCGTGCACGGCATCCTGGCCACCAGCAGCTTTGTTCGCTACCTGGACCCGGCGGCCTCAGCGACCTGCCCCTTCTGCCCGGGGGTGCCGGACGAGGACATTTTCCATGCGTTCCTCGACTGCCCCCGGCTGCAGCCGCCCTTTGCCACCCTGGGCGCGTTGCTTCGGGCGCTGGGCCAGGACTTCTCTGAGGACGTCTACGTCCACTCCTTCCCCTACCAGGCAGCGGAAAGGGCCGTGGTCAGCCTGGCCATCTTCCTGCTGGGCCAGGCCAAGATGGCCACCCTGAAGAGC
>NW_005842287.1:101068-166905 GCF_000455745.1 Alligator sinensis
CCTGCAGTCCCGCCGCGTGCACGGCTCCTGGCCCACCGGCACCTTTGTTCACCCCCTGGACCCGGCGGCCTCGGCGGCCTGCCCCTTCTGCCCGGGGGTGCTGGCTGAGGACATTTTCCACGCATTCCTCGACTGCTCCCGGCTGCAGCCTCTCTTTGCCACCCCGGAGACGCTGCTTCGGGGGCTGGGCCGAGACTTCTCCGAGGACGTTTACGTCCACTCCTTTCCGTACCGGTCGGCCGAGCGGGCCACAGTCAGCCTGGCCAACTTCCTGCTGGGCCAGGCCAAGATGGCCATGCTGAAGAGCCGGCGGAACCGGCTCACCGGCACAGGCATGGTCGACGCCCTGCAGCTCTTCCGCCTGCTGGTGCGGGCCCACCTTTCGCTCGAGTTTGAGCACGCTGTCCTCCGGCGGACGGTGCCCGCCTTTGAGGAGTGCTGGGCCCTCAAGGGGGTGCTGTGGCGAGTCGAGGTGGGACGCCTGGTCCTCGTACTGTGAGACCACCAGCTGCTCAAGCTACAGAGATGCGTCAAGCGGGCCGAGGCCTTGGACTTTGGTTCATGCGGGGCGACCCCTGAGGCCTCATGGGTGTCCCCCGCTGGCAGAACTGTAAAAATGTCAATATAGTCTAAATGTTCATTGTGGGTTTTTTTGTGGGTGTGTGTGTGTGTGTGTGTTGTTTTGTTTAGTTTAGAGTGTACGGGCAGGCCTTGCAGGCCATGAGCCCAGGCCTTGTCCATGAGGCCCAGATATCCGGGCGTACCTGTACATGCTCTTTACTGGCTCCGAGTGATCACCCTCCCAGGAATAAATGTCTCTTAAAAGTCAAAGGATTTCTTTCTTTCCATACCAATATAATCCATTAAAGTTAATAGATTCATAGATTGTGAGGCTGGAAGGGACCTCAGAAAACCATTGAGTCCAGTTAAACTTTGAGTCATGTTAAGCTCTTGTGGTACACTGTAGGCCTATACATGCTTTGTTTTCAGTATGCTGATGTGGCTGACAAGGTTTACTGTGGGAGTAAAACACAAAACTAAAACTAAAATACCATAGCAAATTAATGTTCTGTGAAATCAACAACACTGTAACTAATGATTCTGAAAAGATTATTACAATTTAAACCTTATTAAGAATTTGTAATATCTACTGCTAAAAATGTGTCACTATGACTCGAAGGCTATAACAGCTGTTGATAAATTATTCACATAAGAATTTAATTAGAATGCTCTTCCTGTAACCTTTTTTTTTTTTTGCTAGATACGAACAAAAATACCTAATAATGTTTTTTTTTTTTTTGACAGTGATGATAGCTGCTATTAGTAGCAAGTTTGTTTTTTTTTAATGCTAGGAAAAAGGCTAGGTGGTTTAAAAAATTATATTATTTCAGTTGTTTCTTTCCATTTTGGAAAGGTTTGTATGCAAATCCAAAGCCTTAATAATTATGTGTCTAAAAGAACTCACCATAACTGAAATAGCCATATAGGTTAATAAGTGTATTTTACCTAGAACTACACCAAAAAGCCAATGAGGGTGCTTTTGAATATTGTTGTTGCAAGCCTTAACACATATACAGAAGGACTGAGGTTTGAAATCATAATGATGCTTCTGTAAATATTCAGTTACAGGAACATTTAAAAGAAAAAAAGACAGATATCAACTTTTGGGGTTTAATTCTGTGCCCGTTAAAGTCAAGTCTTGGGTCTTCATACTCTACCCTTTAGTCAAATAAAACCCCCATGTATGTCTTCCCTAACTGAGAAGTATAGTACAGAATCTGGATTGTATTTAGCCATTAGCCAAAATTTCAGAGGTCTAAAAGCAAGACTGGAAAAAGACATACAAACATTCACCTAACAGTTTTAACTATCCCACATGCTTGTTCTATTTCATCTTATATATCACAAGGTTATTACTAAAGCATAACATTAGTAGTATATATGTTTAGAAGACATACAATTTGTAATTCAGGGTTAGATTTTTACTGAATGTATTATATGATTGTATAGGTGCCTACTTATTGTAGAAAAATGAATCTTTCAGCAGTCAAGATATTAGAAGTTCAGAACAGACAAAACCTCCAATTCCTCATCAAGCACTTTTCTTTTTGGAATAGGAAGGGAAAAATAATTGACTGTGTGTGGAACTGACAGGACAGGCTACTATTTTTTTTCTTGAAAAACATAACCTATGTAGCAGGACAGGGCCCCAAATGACTCCTTCTTCACTCCAGCTCTTTGAGGTACCCTCCTTTTCCTGACTCACCTGCCAGATCTTGATGTAACTTACAATACTTAGGGAGGCTGTGCCAGGGTCCCAAAGAGAGCCTCAGTCCCTCTCTCTATCATCCCCATGCCTGGCTGTCACCAGTCACATCCTTCTGACATTAAATTGTGGCCCTTCTGGCCCTATCTATGCCTTAGGGCATAAATCATCTTAGCAATCATAATAATGGCCTCCATCCATCCCTAGACCTACACCCATGCCTCACAGATGTTACTCTTGATTCAGTCACCAGCTTGTATGAGCTATATCCCCCTTGGCCTTAGCCCATGGTTGCTCTAGCTGCAGGCTTTGAGCCCAGGACCACTTGCTCTGCCCCAGTTTCTGAGCTTTAGCTTCTTCTCTGTTGTGGCTCCTGCTCCTGGGACAGTGTCTGGCTCTCTCAGCTCTGGGTTGCCCCCATCTTGCTAATGCTCTCCTTCACGCTTTTCAGGCACCCTCATACATGGCTTTGAATCCTCCCCTACAAATACAACCTGTCCCTCCGACGTTAAACTTAACCATAACACAAACACAAGCCAGCAGCTTCCAAACTAAATGTTATCCCTGGTCAGTGTCAATATCCTCACTCCAAGCCATATTTGCCCCTTCATTGTCTCCATCCAGCTCCCCTAGGTATCTGGTTTCCTGAAGCCCCTGTCTCTCAGAAGCTCCTTCATCTGCAGCCTGTAGGGCTGGAATGTCCTCCTTGCTCCAGGCATTGGTTTTATAGGGCTCTAAGCACTGCCCCTTCCAGTCACGTAACTTCTCAGCCCTCCACAGGTATTTTCCCTTTTTTAATGGCCAGGGTGACCTAAACTGCAGGCCTACACAGCAAGCTTAGCCCTCTACACTATCCATTTAAAGTGACAAGAGACTCTGTCTCCCTGACACACACATCTTTGCAAACATAATGCAAGTTCATTTCCAAATTTGTAAATTACAGTTTTAAGTTTGCTCAGTAATATTTTCCACAAGTTCAAACTGAATTTTAATTAGAATTTCTTGTTATGATATGCTTTTATTTTTCTTGAGTAATAAATCTTATTGTAAAGAAACCAAACTTAATTGTGTTCTACTGACTGTTAAGTAATGTTTAGTACTGAGAAAAAGAAACCCATTTTCTCATCTTAAGGAGATACAGGTACCCTGAAGTACAAGAATTAAAACAAAAAAAGTTACTACTTGAACATACAGTCAAACATGAAGAAACATAATACTAATTTAAGAATTTTGAGAGTAACAAAGCAGCATTTTAAGTTGGGGATAGTGGTTACTCACATTAACTTCAAAGTCATTAGCAGGGATCATTAGGTCACCAAAGTCATTAGGTGATCTAATGATTCTTTCTGTCCTTAAAATGTATTACTATACCTATTTTATATACTATTTCTACATCTATATACTAACTATATATATACTTTTCCTGTGATTAAAATGATATGCCATTACTATATAGATATCTAGATATATAGGTATCTATATATTAGTGATATTTCATTTAAATCATAGAAACGTGGATTTTGGGTTACTTTTTCAAATCCAAAAATTGGGTGTGATTTTTTGTTGTTTTTTTTTTAATGAGAAAACCGGGATCCCTGGTCATTAATATACATAAAATGACCTCAGAGGCTGTAGTTTAAAATATGTATTTTTCTAACAATTATATTGATATAGTAATATTTTAAGGACAGAAGGAATCATTAGATCACCTATTCTGGTCAGTATAACACAAACCATAACCTTTGGTTCTCTTAACCTATACTGAGACTAATAATTCATATTATTATTAATATAATACTTCTGGATGATTCCAAACTATTTGGCAAACTATAAATACAGAACTATTAACTGCAGTCACAGAAAGCTGAGGACTACTACATTGTTCAACAGTGTAATAAAGAAATAATTTTGGCAAGACTAATTTTTGTGGGAGTGTTATGAGCTCTTTCTTACTTACTACTTTAAGACCAGAAAGAGTTTTGATTTGTTCATTCTAGAAAAAAACCCTTGCAATCCCACACTAAGTCAGTGGATGCATCTGTGTGCGCCATTAAGGTAACATAATAAACTCCAGCGCAGTTCAGGCCAAAGTCAGTGGCTTTCAGGCACAATGTCTACACATTTGCCTGGGACTGCAGCAGTTTGAGCTGGGGCAGAGCAGCCCTGGGCTGGCAGGGGGTCTGGGGAGTCCCTCCTACTTGACCTCTCTCCTACCTGTACTAAAAAGTTATTTCCAATACACTGCAAGAATTTACTGAACTCTATGGGTGTATCTATATGTGAAATTAATTTGACACAATAAACTATGATGCAATTCACACTGGAGTTTATTGTTCCTGGTGTTTACATGTGCCCCTGGGATCACAGCATGTTGAGCCAGGACAGCACAGCCCTAGCTGGAAAACACAGCCCTGGCTGGCAAGGAGTTCAGGGGGTCAGTCTGCCAGCCTGGGGCCTGCCTGGCTCAGTATGCTACACATGGGTTGGATGTATCATAATGGTGCTACATTGGAGGGCTGGCTGGCAGGCAACTTTGCGCTGTAGCACCATCATATCCCAGCCAGCCCCCGTCACTGTCTACATATATATTGTGACAGAGTAAATAATTGTACCATACAATAGTATGTGCACTGGGAAGCACTATCCTATGGTGGAGTTAATTAGCTTACTTCAGCCTAATAGCACCGCTTGTGTAGATGGTGACTCTTTACTGTGGAGCTAATTAGACAACTCTGCAGTAAACAACACATGTAAATGCACCCCTCTGTGTGCTATTATAGTTTTCTCTCAGCATGTGATACAGTAATTAAAATCCTCCATGAGAATTAGGTCTTGTAATTTGGAAACTTTCATTAGTTGTTTAAAGAAGGGCTCATCCACCTCTTTCTCCTGGTTTGGGGAGCTATTGCAGCCACCCACCTGCTGTTCTCTCTTCTGACCTTTAACAAGAAGCTTTCAATGGACCTTATAGGTTTTTTTATACCTACTATTTATTTGGTCAAATTTGCAAAAATCAATAATTAGTATAAAACTTAGGAAATGAATGCTGGATTTTATTTGTTTCACAGCTTTAATGAACTACAACACTCAAAGTGATGGTGAATCTGAAAATGTTTGAAAGACTGTAACACATTTTTTAATGTATTTTTTACCACAAAAATATATAAATCAAAGTCCATATTTTCTATTAATCTATTAATGTGGTTTTTTGGTGGGGTTTTTTTTTTTTTGCGGGGGTTGGGGGGGCTCGTGAGAGGCAGGGATTTCTTTCTGCATCATAAGGATGATGTATTTTATTGAACCAACCATCGTGAGAGGCAGGTATTTCTTTCTGCATCGTAAGGATGATGTATTTTATTGAACCAACCATGTCATTGGGATATAGTTAGACAAGCTTTCAAATACAAGGCATTCTTCATCATTCTTTAGTTTTTGTAGCATATTTTTCTTTTCTTTTTTCTTTTAAAAGAAAATGTGGCTGAGCAAAGTAGTTATACTTCTCCCTATCCCTGCCCTTGTCTGTGCACCTCAGTCTAGATTCATTGATGATTTGAAGACTTTTGGTTATTTCAAAATGTTATCAGTGAGTATTTGCAGAAAATGTATAGCTCAAAGCATTTTGCTGCCTTTTATAAAAAGTAGTTTGTAATCATAAATTCTCTAAAGGATACAATAATTCTGCTATTCCTGAAGGGAACAGAATAAAGAAAAAAAATACAAATCTTTGTTTTCTTTGCTTTAAATTCTGATTGGCTCTTTACCAGATGTTTTCTGACTGATACTCACTAGATTTAATAGCTAGATTATTTTGGCCTGCAGTTGAGGCATGTGGGTCATGAAAGGTGTTCGGGTGATGAGAGATACCCCAGCAAGGGGTAGCTCTGAAAATCACCACAGAGATGCAGAAAAGGCATCTTCCCTAGGCAAAATATTACAATGCCTTACTATTCTATAAGATTTTTTTTTCCATGTATCCAATCTAAATTTACACTGCTGTGACTTCCAGCCATTGGTCTCCATCCTCCTCTCTGCAGCAAGAAAGAAAAGATGCTTTCCCTTTTCTTTATGGCAACCCTTCAAGTATGTGAAGACTTCCCCCTCTTAAGTGTCTCATCCGCAAAGCGGAACATGCCTAATTCATTCAGCCTCTCCTCATATGACTGCCTTCTAAGCTGTTGATCATCTTTGTTGTCTACCTCTGGATTCTTTTTTACCTTGAAAAAGCAAGAAACTTTCACTGGTGAAGAGTGTCTCTCCCAAGGGTTGGTAGCCGGTGATTAAGTTTCATCAGATAAGGTAGTTGTAATTAAATAAACTACAATATTTACCCAAATCTAAGACAACTATTTAAGATTACCCCCCCCCGCCTTAAATTAGGTTCTATACATGGAGAATTTATAAATGTATTATAATTTTCCATATATAAAATCTGATTATGGAGGCTCAATTTATATTCATCCCCTCCCTCCCACTGCTGCAGCAGAGAAAGCAAAGGCAGGGGGACAGATGGTGAGGGGGCAGGTGAGCTGACCCTGCTTCTTTCTATCCCACACCTTCCCCCTGCCGCCTGCACCCCAGCACATCCCCCCCACATTATTGACCCTGTATCCGCTGACACCTGCCCCCCGCCTCTATTGCCACTACATAGCTTCAAGCTCTGCCCCCATCCCAGCCATGTAGTACATGGGACTGCTGGCCTAGGGCTAGAACAACCAGGCTGAAAAGGGCTAGAGCCATGCTGGACTCAGAGGAGAAGCAGCAGCAGGTGTGAGGCAGTCTGCAACTCTGACTCAGATTCTGACCCCGATACCAGATTGAGGCCAGAGTTGGGGTTGTGGCAGCTGCTTACCCTGCTGCCACCTTGTACTCACAGATGAGATGAGGAGCTTTCCCCCATAGGATAAATGATGAAAAAAAAAAAACTGTGTTGGTTTCAAATAAATATAGTAATAGGGGATCTTTGCTTGGGAAGGGGCTGAAGAGCATGATGCTATCTAGAGGGGGCAGTAGTGACTTCTGGTTGCTGCTACCACCAGCATGATTGTGTAGCTTCAATGATAGTCATTTTTTTTCCTGACCCCCTCACCTCCCCACCACTCCCTCTCAATGAGCATCTGGACCACCTACTCTGATCACCCTGACTTAGTTACACCCATGATACTGTCACATGAGGAATTTGGCTTGTGTATTGGAAAAAAGTTAAAAGGAAGAACACACTGCAAGAATATATCATTATAAAACACAAGAGACAAGCAACTGGCTAATCACTGAGGGCTATAACAGCAGCACTGGGAGTTGGAGTGAGTTCTGAAAGGCTTGAAGTGTCAAGAAATAAATTACTAAAACGAATCTCCATATAGTGAGAAAGCAGGACAATGAATTGGCTGGGTCAGAGCAGTACAGAATGAAAGCTGTTGAAAGAAAGCTTCTGTTCTCACTGTTCCTCATGGGAAAGGGAGTTGTTTCTGAAAATATTTCAGTGTCCTCTGATTTGAAGGATCCATATTTTTGAATTTCCCTTTTGAAATAGCACAAATGTGGTTGCATTCACATCTTGGACTAAAAGCAAAATGTGTTCTCTCTCTCAAAGATGGCATTCAGGTGCATAAAAGGGCTTGGAGGCCCTTGTTGAGCATGATAATTCATTACTGGTATTTCAAATGATTTAATTTGAAATTTCCACATCATCAGTAGAAAAAAAATGGTAAATTAGAATTTGGACATTGTCTTTTACTCTAAACCAGAAGGAATACCAATGAGTTATCCCCAAGTTCTCAGGGATATTTTCTTGATTCCCTAGATGATGTAAATGTTGTAGTTTTAATGAAGAAGTAGGGGGTGTAATATCTTCCTCAGTCTAAACTATTAATTAGTAATTTAAATTAAATCAGTGCTGAACACCAGCAGCTATTGTTTACTTCAATGGGAGTTGTAGCTATTAATGCTGGAACACACAAATTACAGATTTAGGTGTCTATTGCCTTGCTCCAGCAAACTTTGATTTAGAAGAATGTTCAATTCAGAATAGCAAATAGAACAATATGCCATAAAAAGTAGTGACTTTACACATATCAGTTGGATGTAAAAAAAAATGCTTTAAAATATTCTTACACATATTCTTAATTTTGGGATTTTAGGCATGTGGTTAATTTTAAATAGCTGAGTTACTCTGAAGATTATTCAGCTATTTGAATCCAAACATGTACTGGATGACAGCCTGTATATCGATTTAGGTACCTCCCATTTAAGCAACTTAGCTTAAAATTGTTGCATTTGCGGCAGTATTTATTCTCTGGATCTGAATACATCTGGATTCATTATCCCAGTTCAGTGGGATACATTTCAAAGTAAATAAAAATAAAGGGCTAAATCCTATTTTAATTTACATGTCTAAATTGTGCATATGTAGGCCACATAAATGCCAGCAACTGCAGTTACATACTGTCCAAGATTCAGGAGTACCTGTGCTAGCTTACTGAGCCACCAGGCAGTGCTCAGAGAAATAAAGTTGTCCTGTTAACTTTCTAAGACTTCGCACATCCCCAAATTTCTCTAGGCATGTAACCTGGAATTGATCTTAGTTTAAAATATGTATATAAAAATGTCATGTATGTGCCTACCAACAAATGCAATGGATTAACTTACTTAGTTAATGGCAAATAAACCCCCAAAACCAAACACTAGCATTGTTAATCCAAGTTGGATCCATCTGTCCTATTTAGTGCTTTTTTGCATAATTGCATAAGCGTGTAAAATTAGAATATATATTTTGACATGATAAATGTTAAGGTGCACAATGTTTAAAGGGGCATTGAGAGTGCATCTTTTGAAAGCAGGAAGGAACCAATGAAACCCCTGGTAAGGGTGGAAGAAAAGGAACTGAGAAAGAAGTTGTGATTTTAGGTGTGGGAGTAGCATGCTTTTTGCCTGCCCTGCATAAAGAATGGAGTAACAGGCATAATACTTCTGAACACTCAAGAACTGTGGAGTGTGGGTCAGAATTCAGTTCATTTTGATTTGATAAGCAAACCTATTAAATCAACAGTTAATTACTACTAAGGGCTGGAAAGCTCCTCTGTATATGAAAACAACAACAACAGAAGAGACTATAATACTCAAGTAGTGGAGCATAGCTTCCACATGAGTGTTTTTGAAAGAAAATTAATTCATTATTTTCCTTGAAACAGTATCTAATGACTGTAGCATAAAATGCACCTTGAAATAATAATTAAAATAATATTACAGCCTTTTAAAGGAAATTAGATCTTATAATTGCTTATTTTAAAATTAAGGTAGTGTACCTTCTGATTGCATGGCTGTTTATAATTAATACATTCTCTTGTATAAAACCTACATTTTAGTTTTTGCCTCTAGTGAAATAACTACCATAAATATATGAATCAGGATTGCCAGTGACTTTGCACTCAATGTAAAAAATAATATCCTGATTTTTGTATTCTTCCTTACCCAAATAAGAGTAGGATGGACAACTTTTCAAGTGACAAATGGCAGATACAATAGGTGTGGCAGTAATTGTTGACCTTAATGGCTTTCAATGTGTTTTGTGTTTGTTTTGTTTTTTTACTCTAGTGTGATATATTTGATACTATGCTGCTCCAAAATGCACTATTTTAATAATAACAACTTGTTGCATGTGGGAGTACATCCATATGAATAAATATGTTTAAAAATAAATCACAAGTTGTACTAGCAGAAAGGGGAGAAAAATAGCCATTTAGAAGATACTATTTCACCCTAGAGGATGCCCTACTTTCTAACATATTGAGGATTGAATTGGAGCCTTACTGAGGTAAAAACATGAGAATCTGATGTTCGGGCAAACATTTGAGAAAGTGCTGGGGGCAGTAACAGCTCATATTCTCTTTGGAATGGCAACTGCAACACACTCGCACATGAGCTGTAATAGCAGTTTTGGAAAAATAAAACAACCAGTTAATCACCAAACCAAAATAAACATTCACAAAACCACCAAAAATCACCTAACATAGAGAACTTCCAATAAAGTCTCAGAAACAGTATAGATTTATGAGGTGATATAATAGAAAGTATTGTGAAAAAGTGTCTCAAAGGAAGGGAAGACATTTTCTTGATTAATAATTTTTAATTCAGGCCATAAATGTTACCTTTTTGGCTTGCACCTTATTTTCAATAAGACCCGTTCACTTTAATGAAAAATGGGAATGAAAATAAGATTTTGTTTCTTGAGTAAGGTACGTATGGTAAAATAGGTCATGATTTGAGACAGCAAAGCAGCGGGGATATAGAACAGATTGGGATTAGATTTTTGGCAGACTCAAAATATAGGTCAGAGGCCAAATCAGAACTAGAGTTCCTACAAGATTTCAACTCTAACTGACATCAATCACTTTTTCAAGAACAAGAAGCCATATGTATTTATTACTGAAGACAGACTATTAAAGAATATGTTCTTTTTTTCCCCTAACAAGTACTGTTGTATAGTGTCTATGGGTAATTTTGTAAAACTAGCAGAGGAAATCAGTTCTACTTAGGGTGAGAGAAAATATGTTTTTCTCATTGCAAAGTTACTTCCTTCTCTCTTTTGCAGATGTTTCAGAATTTTCTATATAAATAATATAGCAAATTACAAAATATCCCAAATCACTTGCATGGTTTAATAGAGTTTAGTGTTATATTTTTTAAACAAAAGGCATTACAAAACCATCAGTTAATTGCTAACCATAAAGTAGTAAAGCCCAGCTCTGGTATGTACCTTTACCATGCTCTGTATATCTGTGGGCTCCATCCAGCACACTGATTCACTTAGGACAAGGTGCCTCCTAAATTAAAAGTAGAGTAGCTGCAACTGTGAAGTACTATGGTTAGCTAACTGGATTGGGGGTGGGTTAATTGGCACTATCACTCAGGAGAGTTAATTAGCCACCTAGACTTAGTACACACATTCAGAAAGCCTGAACCTGAATTGATTCAAGCTTTGCAGGATAGTCTGGCCTGCATAGATTGAACTGATTTGCAAGTGAATAGACATTCACTTTGTATTCCAGAAATGCAGCCTGCAATGGCTCAGGCCTGAAGAAGGGGGGGGGGGGGGGGGGGGGGGGGGGGGGGGGGGGGGGGGGGGAATAGTTTGGAAGGTGTGGGGTCGGGGGGGGGTGAGAGTCGGGGGCTATGTGGCCAGGCTTTAGCAGGCCTGAGTATGATTGGGGAGGAGTTTAAATTCCCAACCTGGCCTGCAGGGACCCCAGCCTGGGTATGCCTGGAGGGGGAGCAGGGGAAGCAGCCCTTACCAGGCTTCTCAGAAGGGGAGGGAGCATGGCCACACCCTGGCCCCCAGCTGGCACTGAAGGCATGGGGAGTTGGAAGCAATCTGAGAGCATAGCTCCCATGTCTGCAGCTCAAGCCCCACCTTTGCCTGGGAAGGACTCTGCTGCCATGACCCCACCCAGCCCTGTCTGGCCTGGCCCCCCATCTGCCCACCTCACCCAGGGCTCGGGCTGCGGGGCTGAGCTAGGATAAGCTGCAGTTGCAGCAGGGCTGTGAGATTTGGCTGTGGGGAGGCAAAGTGGCGGCAGTGCTAGGAGAGGCTTGAGGGGCTATGGCCCCTCAAAATTCACCTAAGCCCCTGTAGCCACTACTCCCAGCCCTGCTGCTGCTGCCAGCCCTGTGCAGGCTGCAGCAGCTGTGCCCACCCCGCTCCCATCTGCAGCACAGCCCCCTCTCAGCCCTCCCACTGGAAAGAGGCTTGTGGTCCCCAGGACACCATGGAGCTGTAGCTCCTGTCAGGATCCTTGTCAGGTGTGGCCAGGTGGTGGCCCAGCATGGTCCCCTGAGGTGAAGGGGGCAGGGAGGAAGTTTATTCCCCTCTCCCTCCCCTCTCCCCCCAGGGGCCCCTGCTGGGGTCTGCCTATCCAGGGCACAGCAGCCCCTGTCAGAGGGGGCACAGCCTGTGCAGGGCCGAGTGGCAGAGGTGGCAGCTGGGGCTGGCAGACCCCAGTGGGAGAGGGGATGGAGTGGGGAATAAGCCCCCTCCCTGCCTCCTTCACCTCAGGAGGCATGCCAGGCTGTCATCTGGCCTCGGCTAGAGACCAATGGGGTGGAGCCAGCCCCTGCTCTCTGGAGCAGACAGCACAGCTCAGCCCAGGGCTGCAGAGCATGCTTGGGTGCTGGGAGACTCTGATTTAACTTATTTGAACCTCAATAAAATCTCTTCAGGAATGCAAATAGTTAATATGAAAAATAAAGATTTCAAATAATAATCAACATTCTGAACATCAACATTTTCATTCATTTTTTCAGGGTGTGGTACATGACAGAAAAATAATTATAAATGTTTTGGTAATCATCAGGGATCCTGGCTTTCTCTGATTAAAACAAAAAACAACCCAATTTTCAGATTTAAAAAGTAACCCCAAATCCATATTTTTCCATTATTAAAATTAAACACCACTAGTATAGAAATGTATATATAGCGGTGTTTCATTTTGATCACAGAAACGTGGATTTTGGATTAGATTTTTTATCTGAAAATTGGGGATTTTTTTTTTTTTTATCAGAGAAAACCAGGATCCCTGGTTATCAGTGTTAGTATTGGCTTTGTCCTCAATTTATTCCATGGTAACCATACCCAGAACATAATTCATGGGATTTCAAATCAAAGATGAAATTCCTGTTATATTTCTGTGAATATTAGGATAAATTTTAGTTCATTTCGTTACAGTGGATCACTTTGTTTTATGCACCAAAGAGAACTGAACTTCATGTATGTTCAGTGAACTGTTTACGTTAATTTTATGAGACTGCGATCCACCACTGATTTGGAGATTCCTTATGACCATTCTATACTTCAAGGTTATCATATTTAAATTAACAAAAATCATATATCACCTTCACAATCACTCTCTACATCCTGCAGTTAAGGTCAGAGTGATAAGCCAAATGTAAAAACATATATAATTGGGAAATCTTCCCTGATACCATACAGGGAAAGTAAGTTATGTAATGTTTACTTCCTAAGAAGGGTTATTCAGAGAGTGACAATGCCACCTGCAGCAACACAGAAGCATAGGGAATAACAACATGTTGGCTTTTTAGAATTGCATGGTTGCTAAAGCTTCTTGTTTTCCATTCCTTCAGAGTGGAAACATGCTACATTTTACAGTGCACCATATAGTCAGACTTCATTTTTTAATGTAAAAGCATAAACAGGTATTCTTAATGCAGGCACCTTTTAAAGTGCAAGTCTGATAGCAAAGTAGTTTCAGTGGCTATGGTAATTTTAGGATTTCTGTTTTAACACCTGTTTTGCTGGTTTCAGAAGAGACTCTCAGAGAAGAGACAAGGCTGAAGTAGTCCTGAACAAGTGTGCCTGCCTCCAAACCCATGGAGACTCTGTGAAACATATCTACACTTACTGTTACATTTAGCCTTGATCATGGCCTTTGTAAGTTGCTACACTACACACAATAAAGTAACATTACTCCAGGCCATACCTATCTGTGTAATTGAAATAAGAGGTAATGTAGGAAAAACCTTTAAGATAGGTAAGGAAAATGGTGTGACACAAGCTAATGAATACAAATTGGATATGGGTAGAAGTTTAAGTGCTTCTAACCATCAGAAAAATGACGTTCTAAAACCTTTCTAAAGAAAGAGTGGGAATAAACAACCTAACTAGTTTTAAAAAGGGTTTCTTAAATTTGTGGAAGGTATTACATGACATGATTGACTGTGACATCATAGTACTGGCCTTCATGATCAAGAATTTCCTGTTTCCAAGCAAACTTATTTGCTTCCAAGTGAAGAAAAAAGACAAAGATATTTCTTTAAAACAACAATAACAACAACAGTAAATTATCCATTTATGCTAAGGATTTGTCACTGCAAATCAGTGTGATATATGGAGTAAAACCACATACCAGAACTCAGCTCATTTATTATTAATTACAGTACTTCTAGTTCACAAGGATATGAAGGACAGGAATAGTTAGCTAGTGTCCTAGAAATATCTACTGCAATGATTCATAAAAAATCTGGTTAAAATAGTAGCAATGTTGGCAAGGGAGAGATGCCTAAAAATAGACATGCATGACTCTGGCCTTCATTTTGCAGATACCCTTGTGAGTTTCTCAGGCAGGTCTTGGATCACAGACCTGATTCAGGGAAAGGATTATGTTGATTATCAGCAGAGATCCTGGTTTTCTCTGATTGAAAAAAATCCCCAATTTTAGGATTACAAAGTAACCCCAAATCCACAGCTTCCCATTATAAAAATGAAACGCCACTATCTATATATCTATTAGTGGTGTTTCATTTAAATCGTGGAAAAATGTGGATTTGAGGTTAGGTTTTTTAAACTGAAAATTGAGGATTTTTTTTTCAATCAGAGAAAACCAGGATTCCTGATTATCAGCTGTTTAAAAGTTTGGGGGACCTTTGAAAAAGGCTTATATAGTATAAAAATACCACTGCCCTATTCCTTAAGTAACAAAAAATTCAGTCTATTACTACTTTAGAGGATATTCCTAGAAAATAGGCTTCCCAGGGGATAATGAAAGCCCTGGTTTCAGTCTAAGGAAAACACAAGACATGATTAAAGCCATTTTAGGCTTGGCAGACATGGGCTGTCAAAAAAATAAAATAATCATACCATTGCACATTTTTCAGTCTTAACCACTCCTAATTTAAAGTATCTACCTGTCAAACTCTCCTGTTTACTAAAGTAGCTGAAATAAAGTTTCAGTTACAAACACTGTTCAACCTCCTCTTTGGCTTCTAGTAACAAGTGCCTTCACCCAATGTCTTTTCCTAATACAATAATCTTGAACCCTAATAACATTACAGATACCTGCCCTTGGTGGCAATGTATACAGTATTACAAAAAGAGTCAAACAATAAAAGTAGTCCTCTTTTGCTCTAAGTTTTCTTGAGGTTACTCCAGTGATGTGACAATGACATTTCTGTATTAGGTTCACATTTGGAGCTCACCATTTTTGCAGGGGTTAAACCTCAAACTTAAACTCAAGAACTGTATGTACATGTGTTTGGCTTTACCAGTTCCTAATGCCTTCAGACCAAAAACATATGGTAATGCAGAGAGCAAGAAAGAGAGGCACCAGATGGGAAATTTCCTAAGCTCATAACATAACCATGCAAAAACATCCCTCCTTATAAACTGAAATCACATGCACTGTTTTAAATATTTAAAAGTGTAAAAATATTCAGTTATAATGCTTCTATAACAAATAATACTGAAAGGTTCTGACCGGATCAAACTTAGAAAAATAAATTCTCCACATAGGGCTAGGTTGCAGCTGCTACCTAACAGCTGTATTCCATAGTGAGGTAACATGAATGAAGATTTTGCAAATGATCCAAGGACCTTCAATGGCATTGTTTCTGACCATATTAAGCATCTTTCCCTGTCCAGATGTTCAGGGAAGTTTCTTCAGGAAATGCTGAGATTCTCAAGAGGCAATTTCATGCCTTATCTATTTATTGTATCAAACTTTTAAAATTCTGCTGACATTTCTTTCTCATACTTTAGCAAATGAATATGGAATACATTACTTTGTTTAAGTGTGTCAATCAAATGTTCAGTGAATTTGCTGCAGAGCAAGATACCAACTCCATTTCAAAATGCTTTCAGAAAACAACGTGCCCAAAGTTACGATTTGCATAGAACAATTCATATCCCCTGACATTATTTATGAAACAAAAGGCAAGGAAATATTTTTTTTTACTTGAAATCACTTGTGAAAAATTACCAAGAATAGTGCTGAGAAACAATAACTTATGGCAGAGAATTAGTATAATTCATATCAGTTACTCTGTGTGCCTATATGATATGCATTCCATCATCTCCCGATGATGGAGAACCAAGGCTCCTGAAAATACCTAGTATGAAAGGGAGAATGGAAGGCATATTCTCTGTTTGCTTCATTTAGAAACACTTTAAATTACCTGACTGGTAATATAGTTCCTATAACTATATCCCTATTTCTATGCATTCTATAAAGGTTGCATTATGAACTACTTGTTCAAACTAGCGAGCAGGTTTTAGTATAGCTCCATTGACTTTGTCAATTGTTGGGTTTTTTTAAGGGCCAAAGTAAGCTTCTTAAATAATATAAGGGTGTGAGGAAAACTAAGTACACAGTAGAAGTAATGAGATGTAAAATCAGGGCTGTAATTATTTCATTAAAGTGGAAGGAAAGAGAACATCCTTATTGGTCAAAGCGAAGATATAGGAGCTTTTGGTTTCTAATTTTATGTTCCCAGCAGTCATTAATTATCAGGTTCCTGTGTATAAAGTTTAAGTTCCTTTGATTTCTTGTATTCCTTATCCACACAAAATAGTTTTATGGACTGGCAGAGTAGCAAATAAAACCAAGATTTTGTTATCAGCATTGTCTCTGTGAATATATAATTCCAACATAAGTATTCCTAACAAAACACTTGTTTTAGCTTTGTCTTTAAAAATGTGTTGCTCATCATCCTGAAATGCTTATAAAAGGGAGCACATAAAAACAGAAACAAAACAAAACAGACAAAAAAAACATGCTAAAAAAAACCAGCCAAAAACCAGAAGGATTGTTGTAAAATGACTGTAATAACTCAGGCCTTGAACAGGGATTAATTTCTAGTAGGGGATTTTTTTTTTAGAAATCCCTTCCACCTAGGAAGTGTTCTGGGAGAGGGAGCAATACAGGGGTTCAGCCTGCATCAGGTGACCAGTGAGACAAAGCCCTCAGCCTGTTTCCAAGACAAAGCAGTCCCTTGTCTAGGGAAGAGGTGGAGCATTGGCTGGATGCTTTTTTGTTTCCCCTCCCAGAGCAATCCAGGAGGGGAGGGGAGCAGCTATGCAAAACTCCTATTCTAAGCTGCTCCCCTCCCCTCCTGGAAAAAATAAATAAATACATGCTTATACGCTTGTCATTTCTTTTGTAGACATGTCCCAGTAGATATGTAACACCTATACATTGCCAGTGCTGTCCTTGAAACACACACATGTACAAGCATGCTTGCAAAACTTTTGTTTTCAGTAAACATTCTTGAAGAACAAAAGGTTGCACATGGGAATGATTATTATTATATTCATTTTCTGTGAACAATTCAAATGTAATTTAAACACCCAGGATGAGTACAGTCATTTGCCACACAAGTTCTGTGTTCACACAGCTTACTTTGAGCTGCCTAAACATACCGTATACAGTCATTCAAATCTTCTAGGAGTATCACAATCTCAACTTAAGTTAGTGCCTCCCCTGAGATGAATTGAATGGGCACCTTTACACGTGCTCCTGGGGTGTGTTACGTCTCAGCTCTGTATTCTTGGGCAACCCTGGTACAGGATGCAGTCTGTCTGACTCACAAAGGACTCACCCCCCCCTCCCTCCCCTCCTCTACCTAAACGAAACTGATTAAGATGCAGTGAGAGACGCACCTAAGACCCTCACCAGATAAGGGTGACAAGAGTGAATCAACTGCCCTAGGTCTCATTTACATGAGAGATGGAAAACAGAAAGCCTGAAGCAGAGACTGCAGTGAATTCTGGGACCAGAGAAGCAGGAGAGCGCTGCATGATGGGGAATCTGTGCTTCCAATGTTAATCAACCCATGTTCACACACACCCAGCTCAGCATTTATCAGACCAGTTCTAATCTGGATTTACTAAGGACTTTCCCCCCCCAGACACACACACACAGCTCTAAGTTTAATAGGCATCTCGGGCCGTACATTCCCCGGTCCCACTATGGGAGGCCTATTTAAACTTGATTGACTAAAACTCGGTTGCCGGGTTAGGGAATGCTGAGGCAAGAGACCGAGTCAGAGGGGGTATGGGCAACATTTGAACAATGGTTAAGGGTTCATCACAGCATCCAGCCTGCTGGAGCCCTAATCCCAGGTGTTGTCATATCTTTCCCGAGACGACTGGTGGGAGTCCTCTCCACAAAAGGTTATGAGCACCCCAATAATTGCTTTAAGTCTGTTAAAAGACTATAGTAAGATCTGGAAAAGTCATGCTAAGCTGAGGCTTGTGCACAACAAGTAAAAATCCAAAATCCTGATGCTGCAAGCTATCTATTGTTCCTGAAGAAACCATGAGATATCCCATCAGTATATCTGCCACCCATAGGAATTTCAAGCTGGCTCCCAAGTATTTGGGTTACTCCCTAATCTTAAGTGTTTCCTGATTATCAATCAGTTTCCTGAGATGGTCCAAACCAGATAACCCCTTGTCAATAGAAAAGACAATGATTTACACTACTGAGGGTGCTTCGAAGCAGCTAAACTGAGGGTATAAAAATCTGTAAGTGTGTGTGCTGCTAGAGGGAGAAGAGGAAGAGGAAAAGGAAGGAAAAGAAGTAGAAGCAGGAGGAAAGAAGGAGAAGAAGAAAACCCCTGTGCTGACACCATCCCCTGTCGTTCTTGGGACGCTGGAAGAACAGATCATCTCTCCCTTCAAGGACTGTGCTACAGACTGTGCCTGTCAGCTTTGCAGCCTGAGTACCGTGGACTAGGTGAGATCCCAGCGTTCTCTGTCTTCTTTCTAGGCATAAACTTCTGAACCTGAACTGTATCAGTTAAGCTTGAGCTAAGTTTCCCCAAATACTTAGTGAAACCAGGGTAGTATTGTCATTGTTGGTGTTTGTTTTTCTTTTGCATGTCTATTACTACTAGTACTATTATATATTTCATATGCTTAGCAATAAATAACTTTTATAGTCAAACTGGTAGTAATTGGGTATATTTTTCCTTCTCTGCTTCTCTTTCCTCCCGTGCTCTGCAGCAACGCTTCTTTTACCTATGCTAAAGATCCCTGTGAAGCCCAAATTATTGTGGGGTCTGCTCATCAAGAGGCCAAAGATTGGGACGTGCTGAGTTTGAAACACATAAGGGGATCAGCTTGTACAGGCTGATTGACCCAGTTTGACTCAGACGTGCCCTTATGAACTGAATGCTGGCCCATGAGGGTGTCCGCTGGACACCCAGCCAGATTCAGAGGGATTCTCTTCACCTGTGTGCTTGTGTCTGACTGCATTGTATTGTTGCTCTTATGAACTGATTCTTGGCATATGAGGGTGTCAGCCTGTCCATGCTGATCAGCCCGGCCAGGTCAGGCGTGTCACGTTAATTTGTGTGTGTTTGTGTGTATGACTGATTTGGTGACTGGAGGAACCCAGTCCCATTGAGATTGAGTCCTGCAAGATAGCTCCACTGGGGGTGAGGGCTTGCAGAAGGGAGAAATACAGCTTCGTATAGTAACACAAGCAGCACATTGACAGAATCACCAAGACCCTAGAAACTATCCCTAATAAATGAGCACACCCCAAAGTAATGGGCAAATTTGGTAACAGGTGAGCGGGGCAGCCGTTTAATTAATGCAGCTCTGACAGGAATTTCAGTGTGTCAAAGCAAACTCTGCGCTCGTGTATAGGTGCCCAATAAAATCAAGTGTTCCATTTTGGGGTGATTTAAACCTTCTGAATATCTTCACAATTAGGCATTTAGATAGACCTAACTGTGGTTAGATTGATATAAATGTAACACCTCCATGTATCCTGAGAGAGAGTATACCTGAGGTGACATAACAGAAGCTTCTCACTTTAGAGTTCTGGATTGGGTCTTAGCTTGGGCGTTAACCTACTGTGTCATCTTGAGCAAATATCTTTATCACTCTAAGCTTCTATTTTCCTTCCCTTGTTTACATAAACTATTGTAGGTCCTTCTGAGAATTTTGTTTTGCTGTGACTAAGGTTGGCAAAAATTCAGACATTCAAAATCACTTATTTCTTTGCAAAATAACCACTGTAAATGCATCCAAACAGGGGTATGTCACACAGAGAATGCTTGAGTCAGGCATGTGTAGGTATACCCAAATTAGCTGATTAATTCTGTTTACCTCATTTAACTCTAGTTCTAGCTCAAAGCATTGACGATGTCACAGTACAGGGCTTTTGTTGCCTAGTACATATTCAGTCTTAGCTGGACTTTGACTTTGTTTTAACTTTTGTTCTTTATTTACTATACATGTGGCCCAAACCATTTCCATAAAGTTGCTTGAGTATGACCAGTATCACAATTTGTCCCTACAAACATGATTATATCATTGTATTTTTATATTCTAGAAATAATGAAACAAACAACTCATTTATCAGTCATACGTATCTAGTAATAATAACCCGAAAACCATATTCCAATCAAAAGCTTCAAACCATCCACATCTATAAACTATTCCACTTCTAAAAAAATCCAGGAAAGGATAAATATGTGACATTAACAAAATTATCTTTGATTTTTTTTTACTTCTTTAATTTTTCCTTCTCTATAATCTCACTGGACTCAAAAACTGAAAAGTACTTACTCATTTGTGGGTGCTTTGGGTTTGTTCAATTGTTGTGGCTTATTTTTATTATTTTGCTACATTTAAATAAAATGCTATTTTATTTAAATTAATTTAATTTAATAAATGTAATAAATAATTGTAATACATTTAAATGAATTTAAATTAAATCAAAATATTTTAATGAGTAAAACATAACTCCAGAGAGTTAATAAGATACTTCCTATGTTGGCTTTTTTTTAATAGCAAGATTTCCCAAGAGTTGTTGTAGATTTCCCGCCCTTGTTATTTCATTGCTATCATTAACAGTAGCTTTGTAATACATGTAGTCACACATAATCCTGTGTCTTAAAACTGGAAAATTAAAAAAAAAGACACTAATAGAAAGGAAAATTATGACATAAAAAGCCTTGATGAACATTTTGCATACAGCAGTGAAGCACAATATGACATATCATGATTATGACTGTGTGGGGGAATAGTCTTAACATTCTTGTTCCCAAAAGAAGAAATAAAAGCATCAATAAAATAAGGAAATATGTTAAAAGAAAATTTGCAAGCAAATACGGTCAGCCAGGGAAACATACTTTTGTGATCATAAAAGATAAAAGCACATAATTTAGAACTGCCTCTTGAATGGAAGAAATTAGCCTATTTTACTTTCTTAATTGTACCACAGTTGGCCTTAAACATGAATTTTAAAGGGCAAAATCAGCTTTGAATGAAGTAGTCACTAATAAGAAATTTCAAGTTATAATTAGCTGCTTTCATTACCCAAGCCACAAGGCTCAAATTCCTGTCTTTCTTTCTCTCTTTCTCACAGTGCTTTCCATGAAACAGTGAAGTAATTGACATTTCTAGATAAAGAATTCTCCCCTTCCTTTGTACTGAATTACGTGTGTGCCTGCCCTTAGCAACCCTATTTCTCACAGCTGATTAACCGTGTTAGTCCCAAATCATGACCCTACCTACATATATCAACATACATTCAGTTACAACTAGGGATCAGTCATGTGCATGCCTTTCTTCTTTCATCACAAAACTTTCTTCAGATGACATTTAATATGGAGCCAGTGGGATTTCAGAAGAGTTCACACCATGTTTTTTCCTAATTTGGGGATGCAAGTATTTGTTTATTTGCTTGCTTGCTTCCTTCAGTTTCTGCCTCTTAAGCAAACTTTTACCCATCACTCTGATATCCATGAATCCTTTGCTACCAAAGCCTATTTAAATAATTATTTACATTATTCATTATTAATAAAATAATCTGTAAGTGAAGAACTTGCTCTGACCTGGCAATTTAAAGAAAAAAAAAAAAAAAAGAGATAAAATAATCTGTAAGTGAAGAACTTTCTCTGACCCGGGAAATTTAAAAAAAAAAAAAAAAAAAAGAGACCGTTGTTGAAAAAAATAAACCCCACTTGTTTGGGATGCAGCAGAGATTGGAAATGTGTCATCTATGTGGGTGTTTTGGAGACCTCGTGTGTGGACTGGGGCACATTTGGAGTTGCTCCCGATTTTTCTCCTTTGCCTAAGTGGCAGTCCTTCATGAGCCCAAATGGGTGGGGATTAATTTCTAAGTGCTACTTCTCAGGTTAACAGGAAGGATATATAAGCTGACTTTAAAACCCTAAACTATAAGAAAATAGCAGGCACCACTACTACTGTGGTTAATTTAGTGTTTTTTTCTGACAAAGAATTTGAAGACCTACTTCAGGTATTAGCACAATCCCAACTGATTGCCACAGAGTATAAGTGGACGTAGAGGACTAAGTTACTGAATTGGATTGATTTCCATTGTGTAGAGTGGACTATGTCTAATTGTGTACAGAGCTTTCAAGTCTAATATGTAGACACACAAGCAATCTATACACACTATTAAAATTCTGACTTTTAAATGAAGTGGAATGACATCATATTTCCTGACTTGATTCCTAAAATCTGCGTAATGTGTAGACAGTTTAGACATAAAGTAGAGTGTGCTTCTATGGTTTGGCTGGCCATAGTCATGCCAGGGAACAGAAGCTGTCCCTGCAGAGAACTTTAAATAGGAAAGCATCAAGAGTGTTTAGATAATTTAGGTGTGTGTGTCTTTTAGGTCAAAATATTGGGATGAAGTTCATAAATCTAGGGTGTAGGCCAAGATAGATTTTTCTTTTTTTTTTTCTTTTTTCTTTCTTGAACGTTCAGTTGAAAATTTTCAGTTTTATTTGTTTGACTGAAAAATCAATCTTTCCCAATGACAGAAGACAGTTTTACAAATATTTAAATCTAATGTTATATCCTTCCATTAAGCACTTAGTAAAGCCCTGACTCAATAAAGCACCCAGTATATGAGTAATCATATCTGTAGCATAGCTAAGCAGAACTGGGGGGTATGGAGGCTTACTGCAATGATTTTTGTTTCCCCAATATTCTGAAGAACTTATTAGAAACACTAAATACATTTTCTGAGATCAAAACTGATTTCAGGTCAAATTTCCTTTGGGTTTGAATATTATATATCAATTAAAATATATATATATACCAGTTATATATATATTATGTTAAATGGGGTGCCTCTATACCAGTTATATATATATAACTGGTATAGAGGCACCCCATTTAACATCATAGAGTGACTATCTGCTCCTATTCTTTCCCATTCAACAGAAAGAAAGAAAAAAACAAAGAAAGAAAGAAAGACCATCAGATGTAGTTTCTCCCAAAAAGTGAATGCTATGTTTTATAGATGTATAAGTTGACACAGACAAATGACTTGTCCCGTTTTAAAGAGAACCAGCTGTGTGGCAAACTGCCACTATTCAATCTCATCAGAGCAAATGTTCAGAAAGCTTGATAAGAATGTTTGAATGATACCCTATGAAATAACAATGAAATAGTCTGTAATGTATACAAATGTATCTGGTTATAGCAGTTGAGCCTGACTTACTAAAAATTTGACAGTCCATTCCCATATACAGAGCTAGAGAAAAACATACAGATCAATTTGAACTTTTCATACCAGCATTTTACCTTTCAAACAAATAATCCATAAATCTAGCTGGTGAAATTTTAACTGAAACAATTAAGGAATCGGGTCCCATAGAGGACTCCAAGAGTGTATGAAAAAAGTCAGTACATTTAAAAACAATACAGAATAGATGATCAACTGGCCTTAAGTCAGATCTAATACATGGAATAGGTTGGATAATGAAAATTTGAAAGGTGATAATATAAAGTTTGAGTGGAAGATAGCAGGATACATGCACAATGGAAAAAAAGCAGATTGAAATTCAAGGGCCTCTTTAGAATATTATAGAGGGAAAATGTGAACAGGCTAGTAAACAGATAAAAGAGAGAATAGACTTTATTTTTATTTACAATAAAAATGGGTCAAGTTGCTAATGAAGAACTTTGTTTGGTGTGATAATAGTTAGGAATGCTCAGAATAGGAATTTTTTTTTTAAAAAGCAATGCCATAATTAAGCTATGGTTTATCTTTCAATGGAAAGATCAATCTGTGAAGAATTCATGGGTAGATCAGTAAATGTCATGAATAAAATCTAGGCACCTAACTCCAGGAAGGTAATTCTCTTTTACCAGGCGTAGGCATACAGAATCCTTTTACAGTCCAGGGCACAATTTTGGTGCCTAGGCTCTCTACACAGAAAATGGGGAGTGGTAGATGCCTCCAAAAATAATCCAGAAAGCTAATAGGAAAGTAGAGACATATCTTTATCAGGAGATAAAGACCTATCTTTATCAGGAGCCTAGGTTCCTCTGTTCTTCAGATTCAGAATCAATTTCACCCAACATGTTGGTGGTGCTCACTTTGTTGGTAAGAGTTTAATGGTTACCGTGCATTCAAGGGATATGGAAGACCTGAGGTTGAAAGTACTCAAATCATAATCTCATTAATACTTGTGAAAGTGTACCCTGACCAGAAGATTATACAATAGTATAGTTTAGTGTATTCTCTACTGTTCTTATTGAAGCAAAAATGCAAGAATCAAGCACCAGAATGACAACTATAGTAAGGGAAAATGCAAGTGGAATATGCAGCGTTGAATTTCAAAATAAGACATTTCTTAAACTTAAAAATATATATATATTTTCTAATGCATGTAAGAAGTGTTTTATCTAGGAAATGGCTTAGAAAAAATTAGTATTCCATGGAATTCAGTATTCCATTTTTTTTAATTCTGCTTTCAGGGAAAATATGAACATAACTACCTACGAAATCATTACTAATACCTCTATATATCAAAGCTTGGACAGTTAGTCTTGGTCTTTTTTGATTGACAATTTGTTTTGCTGCTCTACCAAATACAAAAGGAACTGCAGTTTCATGGTCATACTTTAGATCATGATTGTTCAAGTAGCCAGTTCAAGTAGACAGCTACTGAATCCTTGCATGTAGCTAATTCTGATGCAGGTAGGAGGATAATGAATGCATTGCATTGCCAACAGTCACCAGATATGTAATCATCACTAGTACATTGTTGAGGTGCATGAAAATAAACCTTCTGGATCTTTCTTTAGAACTAAATCAAACATTTTGAAAAACAGTTTAAATATATTTCGTCCTGCTGTTCACTGTCTGATGATGTTTGAGCTTTAAACAATTGGAAGCAAAGATTCATTTTATTATTTTCTGGCAAATTATGTCAATTACTTGCAAATGACAAATTGTGTGTATGTAATGCCAAGAAATGACACAAAAATCAAATCCTCATTCAATAATGTTACCACAAACAAGAGGTCCATATGGCAGTGGTTTTAGTCTCCAGATGAACTGCTAGGTTCTTTAAAGCAGCTCCTCAAGGTGTGTTTCCTTGCAGGAACTGCAAAATCTCTCCACAATATTTAACAGTTATCTCTTGCTTGACAGTGACTGTTTTTCACTATTTTCCGTTTGCTATAAAGGATGCCAAAGCAGAGCTGAAAATCACGGATCATTGTGGTGCACAGTGAATAAAGCAAAACTTTTACTAGTAATCAATAATAAGATTGTGATAGGAGTTTAAAAAAATAAAAAGTCTAATTATCGTACGTTTAAAAAAGAAGAAAAAAGAGTAAAATGATATAATAAATATATATTCTTGTAGTAGGATAGTGTTCAGCTTAATTAACCTATGCCAAGCTCTACATTACAACTGTACCTGCTCTGATCCCACCAACTGGAATGTATACCTCAGGGTCCTACAACAATTTCAATTAACCACTGATCATGGGCAATTGTCTTTTAACATTGGGCAACCATCTCCCTCCTCATTCACCAAGTCTCTAACCATGAGTGCCAGCTACTGCACCATGGCTTTTCCCATGGTATTCAGTTAAAATGAACTACAGTTTATTTGAAATGACTCTGTCAGCAACCCCTTTATCCAGCCCAGTCTGGGTCTCAGATCTGCCCTGGTTAATACACCTCCTCCCCAGTCCAATCTGAATTCAGTAAAACACATGCAAGATTTTGGTCAATGTTGTTGTTGTTGTTATTCTATATTTTTTCACTGCTTTCTCTTTATTTCTCCCCCTCCCCATACACTTCATACAGGGTGGGGGGTTTCAAGTCTTTTCCCCTCCTACCCATGCTCCAGCTGGCTCCTGCTGGATGCTGTCAGGGAAACAACATGGTGGTTTCCTTGCCTCCAAGCTACATACCATCCCCTTTCCTCCTCTTTGACCCTAGAGGAGGCATAGACATCTGGATCCTGCTCACACCGCTGCTCACCATGCCTTTTAGTGGCAAGTCACAGTTGTGAAGGTATGAGATGGCATTACATTTTAACCTGTGACTTTTCTGAACTGTTCTAACATGTTGATGGCATGACATTCCATGGATATAAATGTTTTAAAGGCAACCTGTTACAGCTCACTAATACTCAGTTTGGAAGGTACAGCTTTCTGCATCTACATTTTGGTGTAGATACCTCTACTCCTGAACTGTATCAAAATCCATGCACATGATTTATGATTCCTAGTTTGGACACCTTTGTGCATAGTATTATCATCTGGGGCTCCATTGGTAAAGAATGTGATTGCAGCTTTGAAAAGTGCTTATGGCTACAAAAGCTGTATATTTTAAATTGAATACAGATAAGTGTGTACTGGGTATCACTCAAATAACTTTCATAGGTGATAGCTCCACTGAAGGGGTGAAACCTGACAACATGAAAATTAAGGCCATTAGTATGATACCATGTGCCCAGTCAAAAGGAAAGGTGCAACCGTTTCTTGGAACAGTTTCTGGGCAAATCCATACCTAATTTGTCAGCAAACAATATCAATTAGGGCACTCCTTGGCTAAGTGCAGACATTTGGGGACATTAAGGGGAGGTTAGATCAAGTTCAAAATGGCCACACAATCTAATTTAGTTTGCCCCGGGTACAGACTTACATTCAGACCCGGTCTCAGTAATCAGAAATCAATCTAAACCCATAATGATACAGAAGTTCTGTACACACAGATCAGTCTAAAAATTGGGGAATCCAGTCAAAGATAGACCTGAATTGATGTAATACGGACATACTTGATCTAGGTTAGAGCAGGGCGTGGAACTTCTGCATAGTTATCTACATAGCCCCAAGGCTGGGAAAGCCAGGCCACTAGCTCCAGAGCTGGTGTGCTTTTCATACCCCCTCACCCAGAATCAGGCTGTTTTTAGCTCCCTCACCCCTTGCATCCCCTCATCCTGCACATCACTCCAGGTGCCACTGGATTTACAAGTGTTCGCTGCTACCAGCACCAAGCAAGAAAGTATTGGTGAGGTGAGGGGCAAGAGGGATGGTTTGCTGGGAGGAACAGGAGACTAAAAATAGCCCTTGGTTCCTCCTCTGCAATCCTCTTCACAGAATTGTGAATCCCCTTGTTCCCACCAGAACCTCCCAGACCCCGGCAACACTGCTCACACATCACCTGCCCCCTTGATCCTCCCCACTCCCTCACAGATTGCCTTCCCCCATCACCCCTGTGGATCATGCCTTCTCCCACCTCCCATGGATCACAGCTGGCCCCCATTGCCCCCACATACCATCCAATCACCCCCAGTCTGCTTAGTCCACCCACTGACTTACCTTAGATCAGGTGGTCATTTTGAACCCGATCTAACTGCCCCTTAATGTCCTCAGATGTCTGCACTTAGACCTCAAGAATAAAAATGAACAGTGCTAGAATGCAGAACAAAAGGAATCATGGCTCACTCTAAAGCAACAGGTAATGCAGGAGCCAATATTACATAAGTATACACCTGGAAAACCTATAACATTTTGTCAGATGCATCACAATCATTTTTTTTCAGACAACTTATTTAACACATGCACACAGTACACCCAAACTTTGAATACTGCATGCAGTTCTGGTCTCCCTGTATGGATCACCAGGGATCCTGGTTTTCTCTGATTTTAAAAAATCCCCAAGTTTTGGATAAAAAAAAGTAACCCAAAATCCACAATTTTCCATGATTAAAATGAAACAGTAATATTACTGTTTCATTTTAATCATGGAAAACATGGATTTTGGTTCCTTTTTTTAAATCTGAAAATTGGGGATTTTTTTTAAATCAGAGAAAACTAGGGTCCCTGGTTATCCATACACAGGGACCAGAATTGCATGCAGTATTCAAAGTGTGGGTGTACTGTGTGCATGTGTTAAATAAGTAATCTGAAAAAAATAATGGGTTGAAATTGCAGAAAAATAGGTTTATATTATATATCATGCGGAAAAAAACACTTCTTCACTGTTAGAACACTGAGGAAGTGAAACACACTGCCTAGGGAAATTGCAAATTCTCCATCACTACAGGTATTCAAGAAGAGATTGGACAGCTACTGGTTGGGAATGATATAGGCATAACTATGCCTATGTCCTAATATGGATATTTCCCATGCTTCTGGGCTTTCCTGGTTGTCGTTTTCTCCACTTTCTGCACTTTCTGCACTTTCCAGGGTGTCTTTAAACTTTTATCAGAGGCACTGGGTGTTGGCTATAGCCAAGAGTGGTGACTTTGACTGAGATGTGTCAATGCTTTTGTTGGTACTTGGAGGTTACTGACTGGAGGGCATTGCCACTCCTCTCAGCATCAAACTGATTGCCATATTAGGGGATTTAGGGTCAGGAAGGAATTTTACCTCATGGTCAAACTGGTTTTTGCTTTGCTCTGTAGTCAGGGGGGAGGGCGGGGTGGGGGGGGTGTGCAACTCTACCTGCGATTTAGAGTGTATGTTAACAACCTTTTATAGAAGCAGGACATTGACTGCTGTGGTCCCCTGCTTTACCGGTGGCAGACTAGAGTGTTATGTCTTGTGTTGTGTCAGGGTTGATGGCAGTTTTATGGAGAGTTTAAATTATGCATTTGTTTAGGATGGTTTGTATAGGGATGATCCTGCCTCAGGCAGGGTGTTGAACTAGATGACCTCTGGCAGTCCCTTCTAGCTCTATTTCTCTAAGATATTCTATGAGTCTAAACCATCCTCTTCCACTGAGATGTGAGTATGTATGTGTTTTTTTTATAATCAACATAATAGATTATCTATTATATTGGATATAGGATATACTGTAATAAGGGTGCAATAGGGCTTATATTCTGTGGAAGCACTAGGAAAAAGTAATTTGAATTAACTTTTAAAGTGAATTAGCTAAACTACATTAAACTACTGTGTGGACACTCATTTACAATGAAGTGAATCACCCTAATTTGATTTTATTTAACTTATTTTGAAAATTAAGTAAATTTACTTTAAAAGGTAAATTGAGCTAAACCAAATTAGAAACTTTTAGTTCTGAATGAGTATATCCACACATAGAATAGAATGCTGTTTAATTAATCTTTTTTTTCAAATTCACAACTAGAGTTTATTTGGAATAACTGTCCTAAGGGACAATGTATTGAGTAGCTCTTAGTTGCCATACTTTATATTTGTTATTGTAGCCAAGGTATTAGAAAGAGAGGTATTTCATCTCTTTCTAAAGGTAGTAAGGTCAGTAGCCATTCAACTTCCTGATAAAAAAAAAAAAAATTCTAGATGTAGGCAAGCTAGCTACAACACCCTAGTACGAAATCTTCTAATGCTCATATCTGGTACTATCAAGCATACTGTTTATGATGAATGTGGCTCCCAACCCAGGTCTTGCGACATAACCAGAATTTTTTTTTTTTTTTCCAAACTAAAGATTAAAAGCAGAAGCTTGAAATTAATTTAGTAATGGACCTTACTTGAAAGCCAATGGAAAGTTTTGTGAATTATGACACGGATATATTCTTGAAATCTTTTACTGTTTACTAAACAGGTTTCTGCATCCTGGATCAGGTAGTTTCTTCATGGATTTAATTTTTGCCCTTTGGCATAGATATAACCAGACTCAAACACAAAGGAAATGAATGTCAGAGCAACAAATCCTCATTTGCATTCCATATACATGGATGAAGATTTCTAGACAAAGTGTAGCATTACAGTGACATTGTAGGCATGATGGTCCAGGAATTATGAGAGATTAAAGGATTTTTGGGGGTGATACCTTTTATTGGACCAACTATATAGTTCATCCAAAATTAGACCTGAATAAGCATACTTTGCTTTCAGAAGCTTGTCTAACAGTATCCCAACTATATAGGTCATTCAATAAAAGATATCACTCCCAAATATCTGAGCAAGGAGTGCAATTATTTTTTCCTTCTATCTGGAGGCAGTGCAAAATGCCTGCCTGACTCCTGACTGTAGTCAGGAGTTTCAAACTCCTTACTACAACCCACCTTCAGAATCAAGAACCTTTCAGGTTAAGTAAATACTATTAACTTACTAATTGCCAAATATTTAAATGTCCCCATAGTATTTCCTTTAACTTCCTTTAATATTTCCTTATTTTTTTACTTTAAATTCAGCCAACTCCTTTTAACTTAAGCACTTTTCTACCTCAGACACATCAGGAAAGCTGGTGATTAAGAAGCAATTTATGTTAGATTTTTTTTTTTACCTTAGATATTATAGAACTAGGAACAGAAGTCCTGCTAAGATAACTGTATAAGCAGTCAGGGGAACTGCAGTTCCAGCGAGACAGGAACATCTTGACACAGGTTAAAGCTGCCCGTTGAAATTAAAGAAGACATATGTGCCTCTTGAATAACATATTTTTTTTCTCTCTGAAGGTGCCTAAGTGCTTCACACTGCAGAGAAAGAGAGAGCTGTGTGATTTGGCAGGTTGAAGTAGAATGTGCCTCTGGAGGAGTGGGGGTGGGGAGGGGCATGTTAGCTCCCCAGTTTAAATTATTTGGGAACTATGCAATAAGTTTGGTCATTTTAGCTTGAAAAAAGCAGGGATTAAGTTGGATATTTCTTAACGGTAAAGTAGAATTTTGCCTTAAATGTATCAGGTCCATATAATGAGAGAAGAATGAAGTAGGCATCTATTTATTTATTTTTGTTTGTTTTGAGTAAGCCAGTAAAACAACTACTCTACTAGTGAGATTCTGTGGAGTGATAGCACAGACCGCAGCAGACATTTCAAAAGAAATGATGCATAGAAATGAACACAGGATGGAATGACTTAACTGTTAATCACCAGGGATCCTGGTTTTCTTTGATTAAAAAAAAATCCCCAATTTTTGGTTTTAAAAAATTAACCCATAAACCACATTATTCCATGATTAAAATGAAATATGGCTAATATATGTAGTGGTGTTTCATTTTAATCATGGAAACGTGGTTTATAACTTACTTTTTTAAAACCCAAAATTGGGTATTTTTTTATCAGAGAAAACCAGGATCTCTGTTAATCACTAGTCATAGGGCTTTAGTTGATGCAAATAATGATGTTGCTACAACAAAGGAGTAAAAATTAAAACACTGGATGAAGGGAAATATATATTTGCCAAATATTCAAAGAAATAAAAAATAAAAGCTGGGTCAAAATGCTTAGCTGGTGTAAACCAACATTGCTGTGTCTGACTAATGATATTTCAACAAGTAGTAAAAAATGAACAAAATTATGCTAAATGTACTTGATGTTTATCTTGCAATAAGTACATAAACATTTATTGGATACCCTATGTGAAAATTTACATATTTTTTTCATTTCAAACTTCAGATCCTGGCAACTGTTGCAAAATCATGCATTTTGGATCTAGGGGTAATCTTTTTTCTTTTTTTTTTTAATTAGGCAAATCTAATAATTTTTCCCAAAGAGTAATAATAATTAATTTATTTAAAAACCCAGGAAATTTGGTGTATTATGGAAGAGTAGAAATTTTCACTTTGCAAATTCACTAATTACAACACTGATTAGTGTTGGCTTGAAAATGATATTTAAAGGTCTGTTTTTGGGGGGAATTAGCTTATAGGTATAGATATATGCATTATAAGGGGTCTTCTGGGCACTTCTGGAGCAACTGTTCTGCCCCACTGCTCAGCTCCACCACCTCTTTCTCAGCCCTCTTCATCATCCCTCAACCAAGCCTCCTGTCACCAATGGCTTTTTGGTGATGCTGACTGCACAGTAGTTCACTACTGCTGTGCAGGAGTGTCACATCATGTAACACTACTGCACAGTAGTAACGAGCAACTGTGCAGTAAGTAATGAGGTACTGATCTTGTTTAGATGCAGCTACAGATAACCAGAAGAAAATTGGATTTGAAACATAATCAGAGGTTAGCTAGGATTCTAACCTTTGACTGTCATTCTCAAAGAGCTGAAATGTTCAGTTATTATCAAGAACCTATCACTGATATGTGTAGAATAGTTTCAACCCTAAATTCTTGAGAACAACTTCCAGTAGTCTTGTAGGATATCTATATCAATTATAATGCCCTTGAAGATGATGGAAGCTGCTCTAGACTTTTTGTTTGATGTAGCTTAAGTCAATGGATAACTATTTTAAAAAGTGTTGTAAGGTAACAATTTTGACCACAAAGGTTAGCATCAGGGATCCTGGTTTTCTCTGATTAAAAAAAAAAAAAATCCCCAATTTTTGGTTTAAAATAAAATAACCCAAAATCCACATTTTCCCATGATTAAAATGAAACACCACTATGTACATAGCTGTATGTTAGTGGGTTTCATATTAATCATGGGAAAATGTGGATTTGGGATTTTTTTTTTTTTTTACTGAAAATTGGGGATTTTTTTTTTTTTTTTAATAAGAGAAAACCAGGATCAGTGGTTATCATCCTATTACGATATTTTGGTTTTCTACTGGGAATTTTTAGTATTTATGTGTGCAGGAGTATTCTATTCTTTGGTTTGTAGACCTGTTCCAGACCTGTTCCATATATAGGGACCTACTGGAACCGAGGAGGCAAGTAGTTGATTTTGCAGGCCAATCATGGCACCCACCACCAGGCTGCCCTTCAGCCAGCCCTGCTCCTCACTGCTGACTTGTGGAGAGGGCTATTGTCCACTGATTGGTGGAGAGGGCAGAGGGAGGTAGAAGTGGCCACCATCTTGGCTCTCTTTCTGGATGCAGCTGTGATGACTGCTGGCTCCCACTAGAGAGCCACCATATTATTTTCAGTAAGTTTCCCCCCACTTTCCCCAAATAATTCTACCAAAAATTGCAGGAAACATAACTTTTCATGGAAACTGCCTCAAATTGTCATTTCCACAGAAAATGTGAAATCATTATTTCAGTAGGTTTGTGCACATATGTGTTCCCTTGGTGGACATGTAGACTTAGATTTCTGAAAACTGAGTTATCCAGAACCCCTGACTAGTCTCAGGAATAGAAAAGGGACAGTGGCCATAGTTCATTGAATACAATATTTGAATACAATATTTGCCTGGGATGTTGGAAAGCTGGGTTTCTAAGCCCTATCCCTTACCCACAGGATAATCAGGAGAAAAAATTCTCTTTCATTTGTCAGCACAATGAAGTCATAGAATCATAGAAAACTAACTGAAGCCACACATCACTGCAGAAGATTAATTTGATTGGTTTTTTTTTATAATCTTTTGTCATAATCATCATCATCTTCACTTAATGCTTCATGTATCATTGCCTGCTCCAACTCCAAAAGCTTTCAGACCATTGGTTCCATCTGGTTCCTTCTCTTGTAGAATGCAATTCAAAAATTTTACATGGGTGAACTACCACAGTAGGAAGGAGAGAGACCTTCCATATTTTCCCTGAAATGTTTGAGTGGTAAGAACACACACATGGAATTGGGGGTTCCTGGGTCTCCCTCACCCAGAGTGCACACCAGCCTACGCCCTTCTGAGCAATGGTCTCAAATTGCAGCAAGGGAAGTTTAGGTTAGGTGTCAGGAAAAACTTCTTCTCTAAGTGGGTAGTAAAGCACTGGAACAGGTAACCCAGAAAGATTGTGGAATCTCCATCCTTGGAGGTTTTTAAGATCTAGGTAGGCAAAACCTTAGCTGGGATGATCTAGTTGCAGATGGTCCCACTTTGAGTAGGGAGTTGAACTAGATGGCCTCCTGAGGACCCTTCCAGCCCTATCTATATAAATTAAATATCTTATTCTGGATGCAAGATCTGCCTATGCTAGAGGTGTGTGTGTGTGTGTGTGTGTGTGTGTGTGTGTGTGTGTGTGTGTGTGGGAGGGAGGGGGTGTTTCATGAGTTTTGGTGAGCTGTTGATGGCTGCATGAGTAGACCCACCCCTAGACAGTTGCCCTGCCCCCGTGTTGCCATCTTGGGACCAGATGTCCCAGCCCCTAAACCCTGACTTTTGCCACCAGAAGTCCTTCCACTTCCCCCTGGAAATATTCGTTTTGGCAGGGGGGTTGTCATCATAGATAGATAGATAGATTGATCTATATATATATTTTTAACTTAACTACCATATTATATATATATATATATATATATGAAAAATAGTATTTGGAAAAAAAAAAATATATATATATAAACTCTCCTGGTTTTTTGAGCCAGTTAGAACAGGAGTCCACTTCCTTTCAGCACAAGAGCAGCCAAGGACTGGGTGCCAAATGGATTATATCTATCAGTTGGACTGCTGACTTATCACAAATGTTAACATTTTCTGTGGCAAACATTTCTCATAACAAATTTAGTTTAGTCAAAATGCCACATTTTTTATTAAAAAAATAAAAAAAATGTTTTGTAAATTTAAAATTCTAATTGTCTCTGGAAGCAAAAAGAAGAATGCTTTATTAGGGGCTTTATAATGAAACAGCCACTAGGAATACTGTGGTAGCAAAGGCAGAGGAAGTCAAAATTCATAATAATTCAACAACACTATAGATCTTTTAGCTATAGTCAAAGGGTTAAATACTATTACACATATTAGGCACCAAGATGGACAATTAGGTAACAAAATAGACCCATTCCATCCTTCTCAAGAGCCTGGACAAAATATTAAAGGATAGGGTAGGTTGGTCCTTCCTTTCCTTGCTGCTTTTTTCTGAATTATCTTAAGGCTAAAAATGAGAATGTATTACAACAATAAATGAATTAATTATTTTTCATTCTTAGGCATATCATAGGTTAACTGGCTCAAAATATTTTGGGTGATTTAACCTAGTTTAGAGCCTAATATCTGTATTAAATATTGTGGTAGAAACATATGCCATCCTGAGTTTCAGTGCTGCCAGGGGACTATATCTGGTGAATAGAGAATTCAAATAGTGGGTACTGAATGATAAGTTTAGAAAAGTCTAGGTAGAATATGTTGATTCAGTACATGCCACCCAGCCAATTTTTTTTTAACATGGTTAGCCAGTGAACCCCAACCCATCCCCTTGGGAACACAAATAATATTCAGGATGATTATATTCACTCTACTAAAGAACCTAAAACTCTGCTTGTTTTTTAATTAAGAAAAATACAGGAAGGCAGCAGAGCCTTAATATTCTTGGAATTCATCAATTTAATTCTGGCATATAATGCCTTAAAGGATGTAACTGTATATAAATCATGACACACTGGCAAGGTCACACACTTATTTATAATCAAGTAACAAACTGTTATAATGTCAAATGCACTCATTGCCATTGTATGATCAATGTGACTTTAAGATGTTTATCTTACATTTATACATACATCTACAGGAAGTAGTAGCAACAAAACTCTTATATTGTTAAAGGATATGGTTTCAATATTGGGATGCTTGGGACAGCAGAAGAGTACATGAGGATTATGGTCCCTTCTCCCAAGCAATGAACATATTTTATATTATATAATTTTATATGTTCTGGTCATTGAAAGAAAAGGAAAAAGGAAAATGCCTAAGGGCAGAATTTAGGGTTCACCACTCTGAGATGACTTCTATAATCATGATAAAAGCAGAAGCAGAATCTTGCTTGAATTTTGGCTGCATAGCAGCCCAGATTAAAAAAAAAAAAAAAGTTAAATTACATTTACCTGATTAGAGAATTTTGAGGAAAAGGGAACATTTGAATTGTCAGGCTGAGAATGGACCTGTCTTACTGGGGAGTCTTTTCTGTAATATGGAGAAAGGTAAATGGTGGCAGGACTATAATTCCTGAGAGACTGTGGCTCCAATTTGTACTGGCCTCAGTCCTGATGCTGTGCATAAATCAGCCCTGGAGTATACCTGATGGATTTAACTCCTCCAGGAACACAAGCAGTTTAGGCTCCTATCCTCAGAGTGAGATTAGGTATGAGTCAGAAATTTAGCTGTTAAACCTATGTCAGTTCTCACTATGAGTGCAAGTAAGAATTTAGAAGCCTAGGGCCCTTAACTGTCCAGAATGTAGGTGCATTGTGAATTTTATGGCTGCTTGAGTGGTTTATTTTGGATCACTTATTAGCAGGGATCCTGGTTTTCTCTGATTTAAAAAAAATCCCCAATTTTGGATTAAAAAAAGGAACCCCCAAACCATGTTTTTCCATGATTAAAATGAAATACCACTAATATATAGATATATTAGTAGTAGGTATTAGTAGATATATCTATATATTAGTGGTGTTTCATTTTAATCATGGAAAAATGTGGATTTGGTGTTACTTTTGTAATCCAAAAATTGGGATTTTTTTTTTAATCAGAGAAAGCCAGGATCCCTGGGGAACACAAGTCCTTCAAATATTTAGAGCTATTTGGAGGTAGTCATATGAATGCTTTGCCACACCATCAAAGTATCTTGGTATTTTAACTTGCTGTGACATCACAAATGTGTACATGTATTATATAGTTCATATTTTTTTGATATCATGAGAACAGAACTAACATGGGCTTAGGTTGTGTGACGTGGTGTGTTCAACTCGGGGCAACTATGACACCTAGGGGCAAGTAAAGTATACTATGACTGTCTTTTTACCCCACTTCCTGGTTTTTCCTGCCAAGAACTGAGTTTGGCTTTTGGTATATAACTCCACCCTGCTCATCATCAGGCCACTAGTCTGCCCAGTTTGCACTCTGTAGCCTAAACAGGGTTTGGTCTGACTTCCTGTCTTATCAGAGCCCACCAGGTCCCAGACCCTGGCAGAACCATCTCTGGGCTTTAGCCCCTCATAATATAGAACACTTGCCATGCACAATCACCTGTGACCTCCTCTAGGTCTAGTCACCTTACCCAGGCATCAGGACCTCAGCCTCAGCACCCTATGCTCAGGGATCAGCCTCTTAGCCTCAGTCTCTCATCCCAGACCACTTCCCTCCAGGCCAGACCCACTTACCTGTTCTAAACAGGCTTCAAATACTAGTCCCCAACTCAGTCCTCTGGGCCAGTGCCCAGGCAGAACATGTCAGGTCTCCCAAGTCTGCCTATGTGAGTCTCCAGCATTCACTACTGTCTCCCTCCCTCCCTTGGGAACCCCAGCATGGTCTACTTCTCCTCTCCTTTTAGCCACCCCAAATCTCATGGTCAATAGAAACCAAAAAGAGCAGCAAAATACCTGTTTGCATATTGCTCCCTGCAGAATTCCTGCACTCATGGGGATCTGGCCTAACTGCCCTTCTAGCCTTGTACTTGGGTTAATATGACCCTTGACTCCTCTCCCTGCAGGCACTTGACCTAAGCTGGCTGTCCAGAAAGCAGGGCACAAGTGCTCCCAATCTCTAAATGTGCCACAAGGTCTCTCAATCTCCTCATATCCATTTTATTTTGATCATGGAAAAATGTGTGTTTTGTGTTACTTTTTTAATCTGAAAATTTGGGATTTTATTTATTTTTTTTATCATAGAAAACCAGGATCCATGGCCATCACCCAGCAAGACTCACTTTTATAGTTAGATTATTTGATTATTGTATTTAGTCATAGGGGAGAGACATATGGAATGGGAGGCAAGGGACAGTGTCTGTCCCCTCACCCCTACTATATATCCATATATATATATATCCATATATATATATATATCCATATATATATATATATATATATATATATATACACATACACACACACACACCCCCCAATGTTTCATTTTGATCTAGGAAAAATGTGGATTTTGCATTACCTTTTTAAATCTGAAATTGGGGATTTCTTTGTAATCAGAGAAAACCAGGATCCTAACTGATAAGTATCTAAGGCATGCATATTCTATCAGAAGATGTTCCAGACAAGTAATATATAACATGTGAAACAAAAATATAGGAAAAATGAAGCAAAAAAGAATTAACATTAAAAAAGTATTCCACACAATACAAGAGATTTACTTTGTTTGAAAAAAGAATAAAATGTGTGCATCAATAAAATAAAATAAAATAAAAAGTGACTACATGCCGCAAAATTAAACAAATAAAACAGAATATGTTGGGAGAGTCTGTGATAACAGATGACAAAAGACTAAGCAGTTTTAGCAGAAAAAAAATATTCAAATATAAAATCCCAATATAATAAAATCTAGCACATGCTTCATTTAGATTATGCAAGTGAATACATAGATGGCCAAATGAAAATAGAAAAAAAAACCTCTTAGTAGGTCAGGGGTAAATTGCTAAAGCTATAATGAAAATCCATACCATTACAGTAAAACTAATGAGAATCGTGCGGGGGTGGGGGTGAAGACAGACTATACTAGAAGGATATCTAGCAGAAAATATGTTCTGCTTTGCAAATAGAGATTTTGTTCAGAAGTTAGACAGGTCTACTATTGAGTGCATATGAAGATCAATTAATTAGATTGTTTTGTGTTATCATTTTCAGTTTTACCTCCAGAAAACTCTGCTCTACTTCAGCAAAGAGTTAATGTCATAAGAAAGGGGTTTTTGTTGCGTTTGTTTGTTTTTCCCCCCAGAAAATAACGTGTTCAATTACAATCCCTTTAGTTCAGTTTCATGCCTCTGTCTACAGAAATCTGAAGATTCTGGTACTCTTCGTCATGTTGAATAGCAACTTACACAACAAAGATTCCCATTAAATTATTTGACACTACTTATAGAATGTAATGTTATTTAACATGAATGATGGTGGTTATTGCTTTTCTTGCTTCATTTGAAGAAAATCTCTTTAAAAAGTAATTGAATAAGAAACAATACTTCCCCTATACCCATTTTCATACGCAAACAATAGCTACACCTGCATGTGCAATTCTTAATTAACATTAAGGCATGAAGAGATCCTGTCAGAAAATTTCAATAGATTACCACTGAATACTGAGATGTAGAGATTTATTAGTCACACCAAAGGACTATTATTCCTGGTTACCTAGTACAGAGAAATTTAGCTACATTAGTTTGAAGGAAGGCAGATGGTAGGGCAGGGTGACATCTTGGAGACTAAATGGTTCAGAGGCATGAGTTTTCATAGACAACAACCTATTTTGTCAGATGGTAGGAACAGACTATGTGAAAGAGAGGATTTTATGTGGAAAGAAAAGAGACAAGGGGAGGGGATGCTGCCAAGAAAAGTACTAAGTGGATTGATTAGTTAATCTGAGGTGAAGTAAGCTGTTAACAACTGGAGGTACACTATAATTAACAGCTGGTCCAGGTAATGGGATAAGTCCCTGCTGAGACCAAACTAATCGCACCACAATCTGTGAATTATTACTGGAGCTTTAACTTCACATTCAAGTTATTTTTTTAATTTGTTGTTTGTTTTACAAGGGGGTGGAAGGGCAGGGAAGGGTGTGTTTGGGGTCAGGGATAGACTATCCAAGGAGGTTAAAGTGTTTTGCCAAAAGCTTTTCTGTGTCTAGAACAGATGTTGAATCTGTATCTGTTTATTCTTTTCAGGATTCCCCTGTCCTTCCAAGATAGACAGTAGAAGGGCAGTGTAAGCAAGCAATGGAATATATGACATCGGTGTAGGATCAAATGATTGAACTCCTGAGATTATCATTTGTGTGGTTCAATCTAGTCTGTGTTTATGAGGGTGCATGTGTTGGGCCTGGGTCTGTGGCAAGGCTTGGTGGCTTAGTGAAAATTGGATTTAAATAGTCAGTTGCAGAGGAGATGTTGTCTGAGGTTAGGGTGCTGCTTGTAAGCCATAATAGGCTTTTCCTCTAAAGAATTGAGGCTTTTTGTTTGTTTGTTTTTAAATGTAAAAGTCATCACCGAAATGGCTGAAAGTCCCATTTGAAACCTTTATGCTTAGCATGTCCATTACCAAAATATTTAAAGAAATCATAAGTAACATATAATACAACCAGTAACTTAATCATAAGTGTCTTTAAAAGATTGATGAATTCCATTGATGTCCATACAATACCTGAAAAAAAGTTGAGTGAGCTAAAGTTCATCTGAAGCCCAAATGAGGTCATCTATCACAATGCTACAAAGGAAGTATTGTAAAATCATAATGCTCATTCATATAGAATTTCAACAGTATATTATTGCCTGGAACCCAGATCCAAGATGTCACAGGATGTATAATACGGAGACTCATCCAGCCCTCTGACTACTACCCCACACTACTCATCCATGTGTAGTACTAAGGGTGACCCTAAGAAAATCAAGAGTGATTACATGGCTCTGGGAGCAAGCATGAAGGGGACGGGGGCACAGGTCATGCTCTTCTCATTCCTCCTGGTCAAGGGCAACGGTCCTGGCAGGAGCGGGCACATCCTGCAGATCAATGCATGGATGTGCAGGTGTCATCACCAGCAGGGATTTGGCTATCTCAACCATGAAATGTTGTTTCAAGAAGAAGGATTTCTAGGAAGAGATGGGATTCACCTGATGAAACAGGGGAAAGCATCTTTTTAAATAGGCTCGCTAACCTAGTGAGGAGGGCTTTAAACTAGGTTTGCAGGGGGATGGAGAACAAAAGCCTGAAGTAAATGGGGAAGTGAGAGACCTGGAGAAAGTGGAAGCAGAGGGGGCAACAGGGCAGTCCTCATTATTTCTGAGAAAGAAGGGCAATTGGCTAGTCTCCTCAGGTGTCTGTACACAAATGCACAGAGCCTGGGAAACATGCAGGAAGAATTGGAAGTTCTCACATAGTCAAGGAATTTCATAAAAGAAGACTTTGGATTCCCTGAGGAGTCCAGGAGAGCTGGTTGTATTTTAAAGAATCCTTACTGAGGAACAAACCATCTCCATATGCAGGAAGAATAGCAAATGTAGCAAGTGATCAGCTTGGCTTAGCAGAGAACTCTTTGGTGAACTTAAACACAAAAAGGAGGCTTACAAGAAGTAGAAACTTGGACAAGCAACTTGGGAGGAGTATAAGAATATTTTTTGGGCTTGAAGTCAGGAAGGCCAAAGTGTAATTGGAGTTGCAACTAGCAAGGGACATGAAGGGTAACAAGAAGGGTTTCTACAAGTATGCCAGCAATAAGAGGAAGCTCAGGGAAAGTGTGGGTTGCTTACTGAATGGGGAGGCAACCAAGTGATGGACGACGAGGAAAAAGCTAAAGTACTCAATTCCTTTTTTACCTTGGTCTTCATGGGCAAGGTCAGCTCCCAGACTACTGCACCAGGCAGCACAGTTTGGGGAGAAGGTGAGAAGCCCTCACTGGTGAAAGAAGAGGTTAGGGATTAGTTAGAAAAGTTGGATATGTACAAGTCCATGGGGTGAGGTGTAATGCATCTGAGGGTGCTGAGGGAGTTGACTGATGTGCAGGGATTCTGGTCTTCTCTGATTAAAAAAAAAAAAGAAAGAAAAAACAACAAAATAAAACATATATATTGTGATTTTAAAAAGTAACCCAAACACCACATTTTTCTATGATTAAAATGAAACACATCTCTCTCTCTCTCTCTCTATATATATATATATATATATTTATTTATATATATATTTATATTTGTGTGTGTGTGTGTGTCCGTCCGTCCAGTTTTGGGCACCCCACTACAGAAAAGATGTGGACAAGTTGGAGAGATCCCAACAGAGAGCAATAAAAATGGTTCAGGGATTAGGGCACATGACTTATGAGCAAGGATCCTGGTTTTCTCTGATAAAAAAAGAAACAAACCAACTTTCAGCTGAAAAAAAGTAACCCAAACCCCACATTTTTCCATGATTAAAATGAAACATCTCTCTCTCTCTCTCTCTCTCTGTACAGTAAAAGCCGCGTTATCCGGCTCCTTACAAGCCAGCATGCTATATTAACCAGCATGCTGGCTTGTAAGGTAAAAGTGAAACTGGACGTGCCCACCATGGCACTTCCAGTTTTGCTGAGCCCCCACAGCCCAGGGCAAAGCAGCCTGTACTGCCAAGCCACCACAGCCTGGGGCATAGCAGCCTGTGTGGGGGACCCCCTCCCAGTTCTCTGGCACACTGATGCAGTGGGAGGGCATGTGACACAGCAGGAGGGGTGGCGGCACACCGGATGCAGCAGGAGAACCAGCATCCCAAGCAGGCAAGGATGCCTATTCAGACCTCTCAGGCAACTGGTATATTTGGTTATCTGGAACCCCACATTCCCCATGGCTGCTGGATAACAAACCTTTTGCTTTATCTATCTATCTATCTATCTATCTAGAGAGAGAGATGTTTCATTTTAACCATGGAAAAATGTGGGGTTTGGGTTCCTTTTTTTATTCTGAAAAATTTTGGGGGTTTTTTTTGTCTGTTTTTTATCAGAGAAAACCAAGATCCCTGCTTGTAAGTCATGTGCCTTAACCCCTGAACCACTTTTGTTGCTCTCTGTTGGGCTTTCTCCAACTTGTCCACATCTTTTCTATAGTGGGGTGCCCAAAACTAGACACAGTCTTCCAGATGTGGCCTCACCAGTGCAGAACAGAGGAGAATAATTACTTTCCTTGTTGTGCTAATGCCACTATGACTATACATGTATATTAGCAGTATTTCATTTTAATTACAAAAAAAAAAATGTGGGTTTTGCGTTACTTCTTTTAATCTGAAAATTGGGGATTTTTTCTATTAGAGAAAACTAGGATCTCTGCTTATGAAAAGAGGCTGAGGTAACTGTGTTTATTTAGTCTCCAGAAGAGAAGATTGATAGGGGATTTAATAGTAGCCTTCAAATATCTGAAGGTGGTTCAAAAGAGGGTGGATTTAGACTGTTCTCAGTGGTGGCAGGTGACAGAACAAGAAGCAATGGTCTAAAGTTGCAGCCAGAAAAGTTTAGATTAAATATTAGGAAGAAGGTCCCTTCCAACCCTAATTTTCTATGATTCTATGATGATAAATACCTCACCAACAGAGAGGATGTAGTATAAGAAATAAATTAATCACAACATCTGTACAACCAAATCTAGCTATAAATTATATATTAGCAAACTAAGGAATATTAGTTTTATATCTTTTCTGAACTGCAAACACTTTGTTACCTTTAACTAGATAATAAGTGGTGACGTATACTTGAATTTCAGTTCAAAATGTTCTGATCTCAGTCTTGCTCTTACTGAAAGCATATCAACAGGGTTTATCTTAAGCCTCTTATTTTGCTAAGAAAAGCCAGTTAGACAAGATTCTAGGGTGGAATATATATATAGTATGCATGGTGTTGCAAAATATTAATGCACTCTATAAGACTTGATGTCATTGTAATTATAGCCAGTGTAGACAGTGGAAAGGACCCGTATATATTGCAGGAAAGAAACACTAATCAAAGTCTAAACTTAATGTGATTAGGAGAGCAAAAAGAAAAATGGTTTCAGAGTCCACGACAAAATTAAAAGAAAAAATCAAACACCACAGAAAATGTACTTGGCATCTTAGATGTAGATGTATATTCTCCCAGAACTGTACAGAATGACTAAAACCATACTGTGTACTCAAGAAGTAATTCACAATGTGGTAATATTATACAGCAAAAGCTTTATTATCCAGCACCCATGAGGAATGGGGGGTGCTGGATAACCAAATATGCTGGTTATTATCTTTGCCTGCTCAGGCCACTGCCCCTTCCACAATGTGAGTGTTCCAGGGGACAGAGAGGGGGACCCCAGGCGCACTGGGGACATGCTGCTATGCCCTGGGCCATGGGGGCTCAACAGCACAGGCTGCTTTGCCCCCGGCCGTGGGGGCTTGGCAAAACCGGGAGTGACATGGTGGGCACTTCCAGTTTCACTTTTGCCACATTGACTAGCATGCTGGTTAATAGAGCATGATGGTTTGTGAGGTGCTGGATAACATGACTTTTGCTGTAGCAATATTTATAGTGGACATGCACAGGAGTATTGCATGTTCTTGGCCTAAATCACAACTGTGTTACGGAAAGTTTATGCTGAGGTAATTCAGATTAGAAATCAATCATGCTAAAAGAAGTATAGACTTGGAATAATACAGTAATATATCAGGTCCACTGAATTATTATTTTAAGATACTGTGAAGGAGTGACATAGAGCAAACAAAAGCTCTGAGGTGCCTTACATGCTGGGCAGGGGAGGTCAGGAGAAGAAAAGCAGCCAGAAGCAACAGACAGGGAAGGTGAAAACAAGCAACACTTACAATATGGAGGGCTGGTGGGGCTGCAGCTGGAGACTGGAAGGGAAGAGAAGCAACTACCACACTTCCGGAGCAGCATCTCACTCCAGATTGGAGGAATGAAGCTGCTCTGTGGTATTTCTGGCCCTGGAGAGGGGCAGAGGGGAGTCAGCTCCCTGCAAGCTGCAGAGAGAGGAGTGACTGAGCATCCCAGCAGGCAAGTGGTGTGAAACTTTCTGGAGGAACACTGCAGGTGTGACCCTGAGAAGGAGGCAGGCGAAGGAGGCAGGCAGAGGCCCGCACACACAAGGCTTCTGATTATTCCTGGAGCGAAGTGACAGCTGAGGATCCAGGGAAGAGGCCAGAAGAATTGCTGTTGCAGGTTAAAACCTCACTGCACATGGAAGAAATCCCATTGGGACAGTGAATGCTCACAAGTAAGCCCAGGCAGGTGAGAAAACATAAGACCCACTTCCTGGCAGACCAGGTGATCCAAAGCTGAGGTTCACCCTGTCACCACCTGTAGGAAAATGGGCTCACAGCAGTGGCAGCAGACCCTACTACACCTACAGTCATCACAGATAGCTTTCTTTAGGCTCTCCTTAGCAGGGATGCTGGGTTTCTCTGATAATATATATATATATATATATATATATGTCCTTAATTTTGGGGTTTAAAAAAGTAACCCCAAATCCACATTTTCCATGATTAAAATGAAAAAACACTATATAGCTATATATTAGTGGTGTTTCATTTTAATCATGGAAAAAAATGGATTTTGGGTTACTTTTCTAATCCCAAAATTGTTTTGTTTTTTTTTTATCAGAGAAAATCAGCATCCCTGTTTATTAGTATACAGGGATGCTTAAAATGGTGATTTATTTAATCACAGAATCTGACATCCATAATTCTGTAATCAATTTCATTTTGAAATCAAAGGCAGAAAGAATTATATCATGTAGGCTCATTCCCTTGAAGCATACTTGGTTTGTTTTGTATATTACTTTGTGGGAAGCAAATCTAGGCAGGAAAAAAAAAAAAGATTTAGACAAACAGTTAAAAAGGTTATGGCTTGGGAATTTCACTTCTGGTTTGTAGTAAATGAAATACGATTGTGCCTTTACGGGCTAAGAACTTTGTGGTACTGAATGATGTTCCCAAGTGTACTGAGATTCCAGTTATATTTGTGCTGTTGTCTCAAAGGGACAGGCATTATTTATCAGAAGCACACGAAGAAATAACTTCAGATCATAACATTTAGTATGATTTTAATGATCTGGAAGCTTCCCTTTGAAAACAATGTAGTCAAAATTGAAATGTACAGTTCATAGTAAAGAAATTAAAGCCAGATGAATAGTTATGAACATCTAAATTTTTTTTTTTCCCCTCAGAAATCTTTGAATAAATTATCCTGGATAATTTTTCAACTGTTTAACCAGCTGTATGGTTGTTATTTGATATTCATCAAATATTTTATTCACGGTTTCTTTCATCAATTAATGAAAAGTTAATATGTGAATTCTTTTTTTTTCACTTATTTAAATTCAGTCAAATTACAAGTAGAAGGAAGGACTGATTTTCACCTTATTGATTAACTAAGGAATCTCCCAGAAGCGGAAAATGAGGACTGTACTACAGGTACCTCAAATAGTTTATTTAGGAAATCGCTCTAAATAAACTTCTGGGACTCCTGGATTCTTGACTCTCCTTCTCTCAGGAACCATTCTTAATGGAGGTCCCATCTGTAGAAGTGCTGGAAATGATGAGTGAGCAAGTTTGTAATTAAAAATCTGGGGCCAGTGAGATGAGGTCTACACCTGATATTTTCTTTATCTTTTGATGACAAGAATGTATTATTAATATACATCACACTGAAAAGTAGCATGAGCAATAGCTTTGAAAGGTGAAGACCCTCAGATATGCAAACAACCTAAATATTTGCACCTAGGCTTGTTATAAACAGTAAGAAAAAATAAAATTAAAATGTGCACATGTGTATTTATACACACACACACTTTTCTTTTATTCAGAAGACTAGAAAACTTTCAGAAAATTCTTCAAAATATTAATAGACTGTGGACTAAAATGAAAGGAATGGTAACATAAGATTCTTCTAAAACATGAAACATTTTAAAGATGTTTATTTCCCTGAAAAGACAATTTAAAAATATACCAAAAAAAAGGACAACCTGATTCTTCATTGTCTTACCCACAGTGTAATCATTCATATTTACTCAAAGTATATTTAAATAATATCATCTGGTTTGCAACTGCATAAATAAGTATGTACTGTGTAAAATGCCAGAAAAAAAAACCCAAAAAAGCAGGCTCAGAATACAATTCAACTACATATACCATTATCTATTAAACTTATCACCAAAACAGAGCTACTGAATTTAATGGAATGAATGTACAATTATAGAAACATGCTACATCTGTGGTTTGTAATCCCACTTCACACATAATAAACTTACTTCTGCATCCCAGTCACATTTCTTCAGAAGAAACTACTCAAATTATTCCAATATTTATAGAAAGTTCAGCAACTGATCCACATAATTACAGACAAGTATTAATTTTGCCTCAGATTGCATAGCTCAATGAACATGCAGCTTTACAATCCACATATTACTGATGGTTGGGACATTTCAACGTGTTTTTCCCTGAAGATTCCATTATGAAAGAAATATTGAGGTTATAAACTTATTTTATAAAAACACCAATATGTTTCACTGCTATTTTTAATGTCAATCTCTGAACTCTAACACATTTATATGTAGTGTATAGCATACAATACTAGGTTTGTGGGGGTCTACCGATAAAGATTTTCTTGGCCAATACTGATAGCCAATGATTACCCAAGCATATCGGATGATGCCAATCTGATAACCAATATTTAGTAACAGTGCAAGGCATTTTAAACTACAGACATAAATCAAACTTTTTAAAATTTGTTTTGCATTTATAACACACACACACACACACATACATACCTTCTGCCTGTTCCAGACCTTGATGAGGAAGGCAGTGATCACCTTATTCCCATGTACCTTACCCCCACTCTGATGGCTCCTACCCACAAGCCCATTCCCTGTGCACCCTGAGCTGCCATCCTGGTTTGAGCAGGGTAGACCTTCACATGGACAGTAGTGCTGGGCATGTTTGGAGAGCATGCCACCGCCTCAGCACCAGCTGGCCTGCACAGCCGAGCTCTCATGGCCACTGAGGAGAAGCTGCTTTTGCAAAGGTGCTTGGGTGCCCAGCAGAGTGGACTGTCCCTCATGCAGCACTTTACCCTGCCCGTGCACAGCCCAGTGTCTCCATGGCAGCCTCAGTGCTCAGGTTTCTCTGTGTGCACAGCATTGCCATGGCAGCAGCAACAGCATGAGCCAGTAACGGTTTCTTTGTTGCTAAGCGTGTCACTCTGTGACTGCTCCCCGGTGCCCCTTCACTTCCCTCTCTTTAGCAGGACCTGTAGTCTATCATGGGTTCGGGCATGAAGCCAGTGTGGGGACTGGTCTATGCTCACCAGGGTGCTCCAGGCACACGGCCATCATTATTGACTACAATGACCGAAACCCCCCCAATAATGTCATTTCTCCTTTTATTAGTGCCAGTCCAATAGCCAACCAATATATCGGTGCACCCCTATAAGTTTGTTATCTGTAATTATCATAATGTACACACACGCACATATAGTTTATACTAGAGAGAAAGAGAGAGAGAGAGAGAGAGAGTGTGTGTCTTTAATATATATATTCAAGATAAGACTGTAGACTTTAAAAAAATATATTTAATACTTTTGCTTGGGAAACTGATTTCCCAAGGCAACATCTAGATTTATTTTTTACCCAGATCTAAATACAGAAATATACCTGGGCTCCTAACTTTTATTTAACTAGTAATTAGAAGCCTATCTATCTTGAAAGGTTTGGGCTATTGGAACCAGTTCTATTAAAACATACATCTATTATGATGCTTCCTGAAGCTATTGAAGCAGATGGAAATAATCACTTAAACTTGCACCAAGAGCTAACTCTTGTTGCACCATCTGATGTCTAACTGGCACTTGCATAGGTGTAACTTCAGTCTTTTCCCTCTGGATTTTTTACTTGGTTGCTAGAGTGTTTTGTTCACCAACCCCACAGAACCTAGTTTAAAACCTTAATTATTATTCATTTTTTGCAGAAGTTTAATAACATTTTTGTATGATTATTCCCTAAAAAATTATCCTTTTGCTAGAAATAAAGGAGCTGCTTTAACATCTCTCTTTCACTTCTAACTCCTCTGGGGAGAAGGGGGGTCAATAGAAGAGAAGACCCAAGAAGATGTGGTACAAGCATCCAAAAGAAGACCTAGGAACATGTGTTTCAGAAGAAGTGTTGCTGAATAGTACCTAGCTGAGAATGATAACTTTAAATGTTGACTATACCTAGTAGAAGACATACTTGCAAGATAAAGAAGATTTTCCTCATTTTTTTCAGTTGGGGAACTTAAGGTCAAAAGAATTAAGAGTGAACATTAATTTTAGGTTTCTAGTTTAAGATATTTACACCCCCATTTTTCAGACCACTCAGCATTTTCATTTTACTTTATACATCCAAAACATAGATTTTAGTTTTGAATGTTTATTTTTTTTGCAAGTCTAACCTCAGATATCTTATACTAGGACAAAGAAAATAAGGAATACAAAATTAGTGAGCAACAGTGAAATGTTAATGGCTAGCCTAGCATTGCACAGGAGCTCTGTGACAGAGGCTGGGATAAAAACACACCATCAAGCATTCAACTTCCTTATCTATGAAACTTGTCTTTCTTCTTTGTATAATCCCTTGCCTGACTAACCTTGCAGTTTCTGACTTCTGTAACAAGAAGTCACTTGCAAGCACAACATCCACTCAGCAGGTAAAAATCACCTCTTACCTAACCATTTAGTCCTGGGTTGTTGTATATACTCAGAAGTCATTTAATTGAATCACCTTGATATCTGACTACTGCCTAAGTTCCAAGGTGAGTCTAGGCCACTGAGCAGCCAACAGTAAGTCATGGGGCAAGAAGAAGAGGAAACAAAAAGGAACACACATCTACAATTCAGTGGTTATGCCACTTCCCCAGGTGAAGAGATTCTAAGGATCGTGTTCTTCCTTCCTAAATTATTTCTATTTTAACCAACAAATGTGTAGTATAAAAAGTGTGGCGGGACCAACATTTAGGATCTCCCAGGATCTCCAAAGGATAAATCATAGATATTAGGTTATGAAGGCTCACTCAGATCTCTTTCTGTCATCCACAGGTTCAGAGGATGTTCCCATCAGCAGAAATGTGTTTCCTGAAGAACAAACATCAGTGACACAATATGTGCCACTGCAACTTGGGGAATGTCCATGCCATGCACAGTCTGGCATGCAGCACATTGACCCAGGTGGGGTAGGGAAGGCTGTGGCTGGCAACTGTGCTGGCCCCAGCAGCCTTACCTGAGGTCCCGGCAGCCTCCAGGAGCTGCAGCTGCTGTGATCTCACAGCAGGACGTCTGCCCAGCACCTGGAGTGTGGCTGTGGCTGGCCAGGCTCTGGATTTTGGTAGCACTTGCTACCACCATGTGCACCACCCTACTTTTTATAGGCACAGGGTTTTTTGACCCCAGGACCTCCCGGAATAAACCCCCCCCCCAAAATCTGCATGTGAAGCATGTGTAGTATGTGGCACTGCAGTCAGGTCTGTGCTGCTACATACCTCATGTCTGCGCTTGTCTGGATGTGCCATAGTTGTTCAGCTTGAAATACAATCTAAAATACATGTACATGAAAGTGACACAAAGACAAGTGCTTAAGGTCAGTTTGTTAGACCTATTGAGCATCTAAGCACACTTAGGTGCCGAAGTGTTATTTCCCCCCATGCTTTCTAAGTCCCTGAAATCCATTTATTCATAAAATTAAGTCATAAAACAAGCAGTGACAAGGAGGATCCACCCATCTTTTGTACTAACTGTTTTTCAGGGATTAAGCAGAGTGGAATATAATAACATTTAAGGCCACTTACACACCCAATAAATGGAAAAAATATCTATCTTAGACATCAAAAGATGAAATAGGATTTAAGTCCTCATGAGCAGAGCGATTTAAGAGCTTATACTGTACTCTCAAAAGAGTGGAAGTTCAGACTGTACTTAATATTTCCAATCACTTCTCCTTATCTTTCTGTATTACCCTTTAAGGTTGCTTCCTTCCCTCTGTTTCCTGTTTTGAGTACCTAGGCACCAATATCCATCCCATTCATAGGCACCAAAATGGACATTGACCAGGATCGCTTGTGCCTAACCCAATCACATTGAATTCTCCTCCCTGTGCATGTATCCTGTTCTAGTGCCCTTATGGGCAGACAATGTGGGAAAGAAATTTAATCTGATTGCATATCCTATTACATATATAATATTGGCAGGGGTGTGGCAGCAGCCTCATGCAGATCAGTGGTGGCACAGGGTGGTGCAGCAGCAACCACCGTGTGTGAGCTTTCCCCCACCTCCTCTCCCTACATCCAGCTGGACAGCCAGAAATTCTTGTTAATAGAATTTCTAGTTAGTTAAATGCCAGATAACAAAGATTTTACTGTAATATTAAGAACAGTGGCAAACAAACAGAAACTGGTAAGAATATAACTATACAAAACCACAACCTCAGCTCAACATAAGGTGGTGCCTTGTCGTGTCACAGCTCTCTGCCCCTCAGGGATGTGGGATTCTGCTTTACTCTGATTAAAAAAAAAAAAAATCCCCAATTTTCGGATATAAAGAAATAAACCAAAACCCACATTTTCCCATGGTTAAAATGAAATGCCATGTAGATAGATAGATAGATAGATAGAGTGATGTTTCATTTTAATCATGAAAAAATATGGAGTTTTGGTTGCATTTTATATGCAAAAGTTGAGGATTTTTTATCAAATAAAACCAGGATCCCTGGGGATGATACAGAGCTGGTGAGAATTTCTAAGCCTTGTCTTGGGTAATTGGCACTTCACTTATTCAGGGTAAGGTGTAATTGGTACCTCACTTATTCAGAGTAAGGTGATACATCACCAAATCCTCACTAGTAGGATTGGTGGATGGTCACTTGGGAATCACCTCTTCCTAAGGTAAGTCTCTCTGATAGTTGAATGCACATACCAATCACTCCACAGTAATGATAATCCTCCACTCCCTCAGACCCACAATGTACTCCAATCAACATAGGACAGACAATTCTACACAAATCATGCTGTCTCCCTCAGATGCACAAGCTCACTCTTGAAGTCACAATGAAAGCACCTCACAAAGCCCTCTGTACCTGTCTCTCAGGTATCTTTTATACCTGTGAGAGGGGAAGAGACAACCGGCAGGAGTTTTCCCTATTTTCTCCTTCCCATACAGCAGGTGGAAGGACACCAGGACAACAGGTTCAGGCACACCAATATCAGAGCATCATGAGCCTGAAGATTGGGAGGAGAGGCGGGCAGGCGGGAGAAGGGTGGGCCGGAAGTGGAGCTGTGGAGGGTGCGTCAGGGGAGGAAGGAGTGATAACCAGTGAAAAAACACAACTGGGACCCATGGCGGAAAGCCTGTGGGTGGCTTAAATGAAGGGGTGGGGCCACCAACATACCCTGGTGGAGGGGAAAGGTGGGCTGCCAGAGTATGGCTGGAGTGGGACGCCGCCAGCCTGGAGGGTACCTGTTGCGGAAGGGCAGGGCTGGGAAGCTGCGCATGGCTCACCCACAGGGCAGAGCCAGCTGTGCACCTCAGTGGGAAGAGGCCAAGATGGTATGCTGGAGAGGGCTGTGGAGCCCATCAGAGCTGCAAAAAGGAGCCCAGAGCACAGCTGGAGTGGGCTGAGCCTGGCCAAAGAGGTATCCCCTGGAGAAGTGCAGAGATAGGAGCTGTGGGGTGATGCTGAACCAGACAGGGAGGCCCCATGCAGTCCTGCAGCTGACCTGGTAGGAGAGGTGGGCCAGCAAGCGGTGAGCAGCCCTGCTGAGAGGCAGAAGCCCTAGAGCCAGGTCAGGGTATGGAGGCCTAGACAGCATCAAGGCCAGGGTTCTGCAGTTGAAGGGGTGGGGACCCAAGAGAGGGAGCTGAGAGAGTGCAGTAGGTCACTGCTGAGCCCACAATACTCAGCTCATGGAGAGAAAACACAGCAGTCATGTGTGTATCCCAGGAGAAGATGGTCAATACTGGTTGGGGGAGCAAAAAAGCCCTAAAACAGTATAGTTTTATGACTTTGTTCAGCTCTAATTATTGCTGCATATGGTATTGTGACATAGATATAACCAGGAATCCTGGTTTTCTCTGATTAAAAAATCCCCTATTTTTGGTTTTAAAAAGTAACTTAAAATCCACATTTCATAGTTTCATAGTTGGTAGGGTCAGAAGGGACCTGAGCAGATCATCAAGTCCGACTCCCTGTCATGGCAGGAAAGAGAACTGGGGTCAAATGACCCCAGCAAGGTGTTCATCTAGCCTCCCCTTAAAGAACCCCAGGGTAGGAGCCAGTACCACTTCTCTTGGAAGTTGGTTCCAGATCCTGGCTGCCCTGACAGTGAAGTAGTGTCTCCTGATATCTAGTCTAAATCTACCCTCTGCCAGCTTGTAACCATTATTTCTTATCACTCCTGGTAGTGCTCGGGGGAACAGGGACTCCTCCAATGCCTGCTGGTCCTCTCTGACTAGTTTGTAAATGGCCACTAGATCCCCCCTCAGCCTTCTCTTGTGGAGGCTGAACAGGTTCAGGTCCCTTAGCCTTTCCTCGTAGTGCCTGCCCTGCTGCCCCGTGATCATGATAGTGGCCCTCCTCTGGACCCTCTCCATGCTGTCCACATCCCGGTGCCCAGAACTGGACGCAGTACTCCAACTGCGGCCTGACCAGTGTCGTATAGAGGGGGAGGATCACCTCCTTGGACCTGCTTGAGATGCATCCGTGGATGCATGACAAGGTGCGGTTAGCCTTCCTGGCCGCGTCCCCATACTGTCGGCCCATGTTCGTTTTGGCAACAATAATGACTCCAAGTTCCTTTTCTGCCTCTGTATTGATGAGAAGGGAGTTCCCCAGCCTGTAGGTCTGCTGTTGGTTCTTCCTCCCCAGGTGCAGTACCTTGCACTTGTCAGTGTTGCACAGTTGCACTTGCACAGTCATTTTTCCATGATTAAAATGAAAACCACTATATATGTGTATACTATACACATATATACACATACTATACACATATATAGTGGTTTTCATTTTAATCATGGAGAAATGTGAATATTAAGTGGGGGGGTAACTGAAAATTTGGGATTATTATTTTTTATCAAAGAAAACTTGATCCCTTATTATTCTGAGTTTTTTTGTCTGGGGAATTTAGACAGAGATTCCATATAAATTATAAATTGCCCCTTTAAATCCTTATAAGTAACAGTGGGAATTTCTTTATTAAAATGCTGAATTTTAAATAGACTCAAACTATAACATAAGGCTACATTTCATATAACATTGTCATTAGATGTTATAATATGCTGAATATTCTCAAAAGCATTCTGTAAAAAAAGATGAACATTTACTCAGTAAGTTGTATTTGCCCTGAGCTAGTCCACCACTTAGTGGAAGTAACAAAGTGTCAGCTGTTGGCATATTGATTTTTTTTCCCTCTTGCATAAGAATCATTAGTTTTAAAAAGGCACTCCATAAGTTTGGCTTTCAGTAGTTCTGCATTACATATACATTTTCACTAATCAGGCCCTGACATGTCAAACAGCATACCAGTTTCTTTAGAAAGTATTCATAATGGTGAATGAATTATTTTAGACAATCATAACTTGAACAATATATCCAGCCTAGAAAGACTATAGGGAAATGTAAGGCTCTATTATGCTTGTAGCTATGACATTACAAAACCATGCCAAGTGCTGTCTGATTTTTAATTTATGTTTTTGTTCCCTCTTTCCAATTTTAATTGATATTTACCACTAGGGGGATAGCACTCTGTCTTACTCTGTCGATCTTAGTCTCCAGTTGTTTAGCTGCCATTTTTTATATATCTATCTCTTTTTTCTCTCATTCTTTTTTCTGAATACCTCATTTTGTTAACTCATCACATTTTATTAAATTATCAAATATTACAGTATGGGAAGATACATATTAATGTGAGAGAAGTATTTTAAAAAGACTTTAAGTTTGCAAAAGGTAGGAAAAAATCACATAATGCTAGAATAAACTTGCCTTTTCATTCTTGATTCAGCCTCCTGTTTTTCTTTTTGTGATACAACATTCAGTTGCATGAGACCCTGCACCCTGCTTTGGGGATGAATCAAAGTTTTGTATTGGATGTTAATATTGTCTCTGGGAGCTCTGCCTCATTTGTTGTAGGAGCTAGATGAAAATGTGATCAAGGATTTGAAAGATAAAGGACAATACAGCACAATTCCTTTTTAATGTAGAGAAGAACATCATTTAATCCTTTTCTTACATAGATTGAAGGGTGCGAGGATTTTGCTGCTACTTCTATTGGTAGACTGCTCCAGACCTTTACTCCTCTAATGCTTGAAAACCTGCTTCTAATTAGCAGCTTATATTTATTTGTGGTCATTTTATACTTATTTCTCCTTGTGCTAGCACTGTTCCTTAGCTCTTCTTCCTCCCTGGTCTTTCACCTCCTGATGCACAGAAGTAGTTACCATGTTTAAAGGCAGCTTCACAATTTTGAAAAGAGGGGCTTGGGGAGCACCTGGCACCCTTGAGTAAGCAGACCACACCGCAAGAGCAGCAGCCAGAAAGTATTTTATGTCCTCAATCAGGTAAGATCTTCTCCACCTGACCACCTCTTCTCTTCTCTGCACAGCAACATCTCCTCTGCCCACCCATTCCAGAGAGGAGGGTGCTGTGAGATAAGCAGCTCAGTCTTGGGACTTCTGGGATCTAGTGACTCTGGATTGGTGCTTGAGTGCTTGCATAGCACCTGGTATGTGTGGTTTCCTGTATTAGCTTTTTTTCTCCCTCTAGAATGATTGATTAATGGGGCTTGATCTGTGTGGAGCTAATTTAGCTGATAGAAGGGTGAGTTAGGCTAGGCAGCTTTCTAAAAAGGCAGCCTCTTATGAATAGCATGTTCAGGGAACAGAAGATGGATAATAGAGAGGGAATGTGCCTAGGGAGTTCATTCTAGGAGAGATCCAGGGATCAGGAGATTGTGCGTAGGTATTTGGTATGTGGGTTTGGTGATGTTCTTGGTTTGTTGTTTAAAAATGGAAGCTGGGTCAGTGGTTGTGATCTGCAGTGATCCTGGTTTTCTCTGATAAAAAAATATCCCCACATTTCAGATTAAAAAAGGGAACCCAAAATCCACATTTTTCTATGATTAAAATGAAACACCATTAATACATACATATGTGTGTGTGTGTGTATATATATATATATATAGAGAGAGAGAGAGAGAGAGTGTGTTTCATATTTTTTTATCAAAGAAAACTAGGCTCCCTGGTGATCTGCATGCAATGTGGCATGTTTGGGTTCCTTCTAGAGAATCAAAGCCACTTAATCTGCACAAAGTGTCTACCCTAGAGGAAAAAATAAATCAAAGGTTGTAAGTATCCATGCTGCATTATATCAAGAAAAAATAAGATTACTCGGACAGGAGTTATAAGAAGTTGTTACTGGAGACGGCAAAGGGGAAAGAGAAGTAGCAGCATGTTACTTTGAGAAGGAGGGTCCCTAGAATTGAAGTGAAGCAGACTAAGTCAGGAACCACTTTTAAGCACTCAATGATGGAACAACTGAGGGAACAGTAGAGGAGAAGAAATCTGCAAGCAGGAAGTGCAGGGCCTCAGGGACGGGGTCTCTAGGACCACTGCCCCAAAAAACGAAGAGAAGTGTCATGGTGTTTGAGTCCCTGCTGTGGGAGACCGAGGTTGTCTGGATGTGGGGTCCTGGGAAATGTGTTGTTTTGCTGGAGCCTGAATTCAGGATGTCACAGAGAGATTCCAAAGCTCATCTATCCCTCAGACCACTACCCTTTCCAGTTTTTCCATGTAAGCACTGATGATAGTACTAGGGACAATAGTGAGCAGATCAAAGGTGACTGAGGCTCTTGGCAATAAGTTTAAGGAGCTTGGAGCAAAAGTGGTTTTCTCATCAAACCATCATTTGGAAAGCAGTGGCCCAGGTTATATCCTGGAAGATAACACATGGTTGAGATTGTGGTGTCGATATGAAGGATTCTTTGGCAATGGGTGGGTGTTCTGGGGAGGAGGGATGCTATAAAGATATGAGATCTGTCTGACCAAAACTGGAAAAAAGAATATTTGGGCATTGTATGTCCAAGCTAGTAAGAGTTTCATGGGGGAGGTGAACAAAACCCTCTAGAACAAAGTCCAGAGGGGAAAGGACTAAAAGAAGCAACTCAACTCTGGGAAATCTGTGCCAGAGCCACAGGACAGCAACAAGTGGTGCAAAACCCCCACTAAAATGTAGAAGAAAATGCAAAATACATTCAATGTATGTATACAAATGCAAGAAGTATGGGAAATAAGACAAAAAAGGTGAGCTGAAAGTCATAGCCTGTGAAAAGAACTATGACCTGACTAGTATTACAGAGACATGATAGTGCAGCTCTTATGCATGTCAACACTGAGGGCTACACTCCAACTTGGAGTTGGGAGAAAAATGGGAGTGTCACCTTATGTGTTAAAAATACATATAATTTACCCCTGGTTCAGGAGAATGTTTTTGTTGAAGAAAAAGGGTGAAAGATGCAGCACCAGTATAATAGTGGGGATTTATTATTGGCCACCAAATCAGGAAGAGAAGGTGGATTGGACAGTCTTCAAAGAGTGACAAAACTATCCAAAAGCTATGGGAGACTTCTGTTTCCTTGACATCTGCTGGAAGAACAATCCAGCCAAACATAATATGTTGAGCCACATCCTAATTTGTGTGGAGGACAACTTTCTGCTCCAGAAGACTGAGGATACAACTAAGGGGTCATCTATTTTGGATCTTGTCCTTAAAAATGGGGAAGAACTGGTGAAGGATGTGACGGTGATATCAGCTGGGGAGAAACTGATCAGAATATGATAGAATTACATATCCTGAGATGTAGAAAGCATGAGGTCAGCAAAACTAGGATGCTACATTAAAAACAAAGTAAAACAAAACAAACAAACAAAATCACCTCCAAACGTCACTGGAGCATATCCTAAGGCAGTGTATTTGCAAGCTTCTGGAGGAGGAAAGGCTGGTCACAGGTACCCAGCATAAATTTACTAAGAACAAATCACATCAAACAAACTACTTCACTAAATGAAAGAAATTCCACGAATACAGGCAAGGGCCTTCTTATAAATTAGATAAATGTGGGCTATACAAATTTACTAGAAAGTGGACAGAAAACTAGTCCAATAGCTACAAACAAAGGGTGGATCTATGTCAGAATTCAAGTGGAGTCTAGGTTTGTCCTGGGCCCAGTGATGTTCAATGTGTTCATTATCAATTAGAATGCCTGCATAGAAAGCCTATTATGCAAATTTGGTGTGACAAAACTTGGAAGAACGGTGATAAAAATGGAGGATGGGAGTATAATTCAGAAAGAACTTGACAGATTGAAAGATGGGCTGGAGTTAATAGGATAAAGTTCAATACTGACAAATGCAATGTGCTACACCTTGGGAATAATAATAAATACAAATACAAAATGTGTAACACATGGCTGGATAGCAGCACTATGGAAAAGGATCTGGGAGTCTTGTTGGATCATAGATTCAACAGGAGTCTTCAGTATGACACACAAAAAGTAAATGTAATTTTTGGACTATATTAACAGAAGCATTTGGTACAATCCACAGGAGATGATAGTTCATCTCTATTCAGCACTGGTTAGGTCTCATCTGGAGTATTTGTGCAAGTATTGGGGCTCCACATTTTAAAAAAGTACATGGAAAAGTTAGAGGGTCCAAAGGCAGGCAACAAAAATTAAAACTGGAAAACAAGTCATAGGAGGAAAGGTTGAAGGAGTTAGGCGTATTCAGCAGAGAAAATGTGTAGAAAATGAACTTAAGAGGGGACATGATAGCACTTTTTAAGTTTCCAAAGGACTACCATATAGAGGAAAGAAAATACTTTTTCTCCCTTGCTGCAGAGAAGGTCACAGAACAATGGCTTGAAGCTGCAGTAAAGTAGGATTAGTGTGGACATCAGGAAAAACTTCTTCACTGTTAGAGCATAAGATGGTGGATTAGATTGCCTAGGGAAGCTATGGACTCTCCATCACTGGAGGTGTTGAAGCGGGGGTTGGTGCCACTGGTTGGAGATGATCTATGTGTAGCTATGAATATTTTCTATTATGGGTATTTTCATGATTCTTGAGTTTGCTGTTGCTGTATAAGGTCAGGAGGGAAATCTTTCCTCTCCTCCACCCCCATACTGCCATGTGTCAGGTTTTTGGGGTTATTGGTCTTTTTTTTTTAAGACTTCCTCAGAGGTATTGAGTGTTGGCTGAAGCCAGGGCTGGAGATTTTGGCTGGGGTGTGCCAATAGTCCTTCTGGGACTTAAACCCAGAGTTTCCTCGCATAGAGTATCCTGCTCCTCTACTCAGAATCAGACTGATTGTCATATCTGGGGTAAGTAAAGAATTTTACCCCATAGTGCTATTGGTATGATCTGTGGGGTTTTTGCCTTCCTGTGTAGCAGCGACCATAGCCTTCTTCCTGACTAGATAGCCTATGGAATTCCCCCTGTTTTATCTATGGCAGGTTAGGTTGGAATGTCTTGTTGTTGCATCAGAGTTAACTCTATAGTTTTGTTAAGCAGTTAGACAATGGATTTGCATAAGGTATTCTGGGTAAGGATGACCTGCCTTAGGCAGGGGGTTGGACTAGATAACCTATGGGATTCCCTCCCAGCCCTTCTCTATGATTCTCCTTCCCTCTCTCTTGTTATGCCACTAGGTGAAGAAAAGGGAGATCCACCAAGCACCAATGCTGTCCCAGGCATTCCTTTCCCACTTTAATCAGGGCTGTAGTGTGTGGCTGCACAGCCAGGGTCATCTGGGGACTGCAGCAATGGCAAGTGGGTTCCTTCTTCCTGCTTTTGGGGAACCTCCTTCCAGGCTTTTGGGGAACATCTGGGAAGACCAGGCAAAGAGGAGGAACTCATTGTCTTCAGCTAAGCCCAGCTCCCCACATAGTTGCTCTTCACAGCCCCAGCTGGAGCAATGCAGAAGCAGCTCTGAGACTCGCGCCACCCATGGAAGGTCTTTTCTTCCTGCATCCAGAGGCTGAAAAAGTCCCCAGCTGCTGCTCCCATAGAGAGCCATGTGTCTTGGGCTGCAAGAAACTGCAGTCACTGAGGTATGCTGTGGAATGGACTGCACCACCACATCCCTTCTGGACCTGCCCCTGCCTGTGGTAGTTTAAAGTCCTTTACAAGGTAAGGCAGGGTGGCCAGTAATTCAGAGTGGCACTAGGTTTCATGAGCAACAACCTAATGCATCTAACAAAGCTGGTAGTTGCCTACAAAAGCTCATGATTCTCAGAACCAGTCAGTCTCTAAATGGTTAACTTCTCTCACCTTCTGACCTCCTGATGTATTCCCCTGGTGAAGAAAACTCCCCCAACCTTTCTTTTGTGTAAATAGTTAGCCCAGCTGTTCTAACATCCACTTGTATGACAGGGTCTTAATGTCTCCAGTCTTCCTATTAGCTTTTACCTGCACTTGTTTCAGTTTTAATTGGTCTTGAATATTGCCAGAATAAAACAGTATTCCATAAGAAGTCATATCAGTGTCTTCCATGTGTTGCACAAACGGCTAGTTTCGTGCCCCTGGAGGCTTGTCCAATTTACCTCAAGCGGAGAGTCACACACACACTCAGGCCGGGTCCAACTCGAGTTTATTGTTTGCAAACAGATCAACAAAGGAGTTCAATGCTCAAAGCTGAGTCGACCCCTAGTCGTGCCCGAGGTTTCACTTTTATAGCTTACATAAACAGAGGGTTTCAGCGTGTCGTGTAATTATTGGCAGTATTATAAGTTCCTTATTGTTACGTCTTGTCTTGCAGGTCGAGCTCAACTTGTTATTGGTTAATGTTCCTTATCAAGTTTTAGCACATGCGTAGTCAAAAAGCAGAACTGCGGCAAAAAGGCCTGTCGCATGCGCAGTTCTAAAGGGGAACTGCGGCAAACCTAATGCCTCCTAGTAACCCCTTATCTTGGTGTAACTCTAAGGCATTGAACAAGTATGGTTGCGAAATTTTATGTGCAAAGCAGGCCTCAGTCTGTATGCAGAAGCTATTGCAAAGCATGCTAAATACAAAAGCATTTGCAAAAAGGCATTATGTCTAAATTCTAGTGTATTTTTACCACACGTTAGCATTAATATATATATTAATATATTTATTAATATATATTATTAAGTGTATATTATTATATTATTAATAATATTATATAATCAATATTTATATAATATTTACTTAATATAATTAAATATTAAGTAATAATAATATAATTAAATGTTTATTTAATATAATTAATTATTATATTAAGTATATATTGTAATATATATTATATATTATTAATATATATTATTAAGTGTATATATATACTTTTGTAATGGAAACAACTGATTCTAGGGTCAGATTTGACTTTGTCAGTGGTATTGCATCACACTGGTAGTTCACAGTCACCCCATGAAAACTATTGCACCAAGGTTATTTTCCTTCTTAGTCTTTTCCCAATGCTGAACTCTAACTTTAGAGTAGATGTTTTTGTTATAAGTCACTGAGTGCAGGAGTTTGCATTTTAGCTATTGAATTTCATCACATTCTATTATTCCAGTTCTGAAGGTCATCTAGTTCTTCCTGTATGGTAATCCTGATCCTCTGTATTGACAAGGCATCAGCAAATTTAATCAGTGCATACTCTCTTTGTTTATGTCAAGGTCATTAATGAATATACTATACCAGTTTGGTCCCAAGTCTGACCCTTGAGAAACTACCACAGTAATATTCCTCCTGTCTAATACTTCCCATCACTACAAATTTTAGCCAGTACCTTATTCACCTTACATACTTCTAATAATCCCCTTCTTTTACAGATGACTAATTATTTCCTATGTGATACTATATTAAGTGTTTTACAAAACATCAGGTAAATGAAATGGAACACATTTCTTTTTTGACTTAAATCATTATCTTATCAAAGAAAGTCATGAGGTTAATTTGGTATGGGTAACAATTAGTAAATTTAGGTAAAATTTTCTCCAGTTTCCCATATCCCTCTGTGTCTTTTGTAATTCTTTCCTTCATAGTAATTACATCTTAATGACTTTGTAGTTGCCCGATCTTTGGCAGAGCACATCTTAACCTTCCCGGACATTTCATTTTTGTTCTGAGACGGGTTGTTGTTAGCCAACAAACCTTTAAAAACAATTTAGGAAATTAAGGAACAATAAATCATCCACAAAATTGATTGTATTAAATAGAGACTATGGGTGCTCATGTCATTACCTGGATTAGCTTTTATAGCTCCTGTGTTCCTATAGATTTATTGGTTGCTAGTTTTCCTCTCCCAACCATGTTGCCCTTCCCCCTTCCTCCTCCTCCCTTTCTCTCCCTCCCTCTTGCCTTTTGCATTCAAATTTCTCTTTCTTATGCACTGCTTTCTGACTGTTCTTTCACAACAGTTGATGAAGTCAGCTTCAGCCCATGAAAGATCGTGATTTATGTACATATATTTTATATACACGCATATACATATACTTACTTTGGTTTGTCTGTAAATTGCAAATCTATGCTGCCTTCTACTTTATTTAGACTAAACATAGCTAACTACATCTCTCTGTTACTAGGGTCCATATCATCATTCTTCTTGAAAACTAAGACTAGGCCTTCATGTAATCATTGAATAATATGTTAACTATCTTTTAATTGAACCCCATTAGTCCTCTCCTTCTTCTTTGTTCCAATTTTTGCTATGTTTACAACTTAACTTAGATGTGGCAATTCTCATTTCATTCCACAGTGCCACACACCTAATTCATAACTCTTTTTCCCTCTTCATTTTTTTATGATATAACTGCTTACATCTAGTAACATTAATTAGTTCTTGAGGTATTTCCTGAAAACACTTTTCCTGATGTTTACAGCAAAAGTCCCAAATAGTTTTTGTATTATTATCTCAAGAAATTTCCAGCCTCCTCATTCAAGTCCTGACCTCTTCAATCCAGCTCACTTCTCTAAATTTAGGGTTTTTTTCAAAATTTTCCCTTTGAATTAAAAATAAAATGAGGTTACACACTTACTTTCCTCTATTATTATGCTTTTCAAGTTAATTTAAACTGAATCACCCTATCCAACATTATTTTCTATGGCCTGCTCTATTGTGCCCTCCTTATTTATCATGACCAAGTCTAAAGAAACATAATCCTCTTTTTTAGTTTAATTACTAGCTCATTAAGAAATGTATAGTGTAACCTAATCTTACCTAATTTATTTTACATCTATGTTTTGTGAGCAGTGTATAATCTTCAAGTGTTTCTGGTACTGCCATTCCACCACTTTACTCTGGTTTCATATCCTGCACCAGTAGTTCTATTTCCTTCATTTTGTTGCATAGCCTCATTGTGTCAAAAGTTTACAAATATGAAAACATTGCATGATTGCAATAAGGCAAGTATCATGTTGCCTCTACCTCCCCACTGCCCAACCTTCCAGGAAGTCACTTTAATCAAAAGTCACTAATTGTGTATTCATTTTTTTCCAGCTGCCTGAGAACCTGGGTTTAGATTTGTAGAAGCGTTGAATTCTCACAAAAGAAGCCAAGGGGGCTGTTCTTCCATTTAAAAAAAACATTACATAAAAAGAAATCTTCGGAAAAAAATAGGTAGAAGTATTTTTATACTGGGAGCAAAAAAACCCCAAAAACACATGTGTGTATGTGTGTATCTATGTGTGTGTGTATATATGTGTGTGTGTATATGTGTATGTGTATGAGTGTATCTATGTGTGTGTGTATATATGTGTGTGTGTGTGTATGAGTGTATCCGTGTGTGTGTGTATATGTGTGTGTATGAGTGTATCTGTGTGTGTGTATCTGTGTGTGTATGAGTGTATCTGTGTGTGTGTGAGTGTATCGTGTGTGTGTGTATGGGTGTATGTATGTGTGTGTATGAGTGTATCTGTGTGTGTATGTATGTGTGTGTATGAGTGTATGTGTGTATGAGTGTATCTGTGTGTGTGTATGTATGTGTGTATGCGTGTATCTGTGTGTGCGTGTGTGTGTGTATGTGTGTGTATGAGTGTATCTATGCGTGTGTGTGTATATATGTGTGTGTCTGAGTGTATCTATGTGTGTGTGTGTATCTGTGTGTGTGTGTATGAGTGTATCTGTGTGTGTATATATATGTGTGTGTATGAGTGTATCTGTGTGTGTATCTGTGTGTGTGTGTATATATGTGTGTGTATGAGTGTATCTGTGTGTGTATCTGTGTGTGTGTATATATGTGTGTGTATGAGTGTATCTGTGTGTGTGTGTATATGTATGTGTGTTTGAGTGTATCTGTGTGTGTATATATGTATGTGTGTATGAGTGTATCTATGTGTGTATATGTATGTGTGTATGAGTGTATCTATGTGTGTGTGTATGTGTGAGTGCGTATATATGTATCTGTGAATGAGTGTATATGTGTGTGTATGTGTGTGTGTATATATGTATCTGTGTATGAGTGTATATGTGTGTGTGTATGAGTGTATCTATGTGTGTGTATATGTGTGTATGAGTGTATGTGTGTGTATGAGTGTATCTGTGTGTGTGTATATATGTATGTGTGTATGAGTGTATCTATGTGTGTGTGTATGTGTGAGTGCGTATATATGTATCTGTGAATGAGTGTATATGTGTGTGTATGTGTGTGTGTATATATGTATCTGTGTATGAGTGTATATGTGTGTGTATGTGTGTGTGTATATATGTATCTGTGTATGAGTGTATATGTGTGTGTATGTGTGTGTGTATATATGTATCTGTGTATGAGTGTATATGTGTGTGTATGTGTGTGTGTATATATGTATCTGTGTATGAGTGTATATGTGTGTGTATGTGTGTGTGTATATATGTATCTGTGTATGAGTGTATATGTGTGTGTATGTGTGTGTGTATATATGTATCTGTGTATGAGTGTATATGTGTGTGTATGTGTGTGTGTATATATGTATCTGTGTATGAGTGTATATGTGTGTGTATGTGTGTGTGTATATATGTATCTGTGTATGAGTGTATATGTGTGTGTATGTGTGTGTGTATATATGTATCTGTGTATGAGTGTATATGTGTGTGTATGTGTGTGTGTATATATGTATCTGTGTATGAGTGTATATGTGTGTGTATGTGTGTGTGTATATATGTATCTGTGTATGAGTGTATATGTGTGTGTATGTGTGTGTGTATATATGTATCTGTGTATGAGTGTATATGTGTGTGTATGTGTGTGTGTATATATGTATCTGTGTATGAGTGTATATGTGTGTGTATGTGTGTGTGTATATATGTATCTGTGTATGAGTGTATATGTGTGTGTATGTGTGTGTGTATATATGTATCTGTGTATGAGTGTATATGTGTGTGTATGTGTGTGTGTATATATGTATCTGTGTATGAGTGTATATGTGTGTGTATGTGTGTGTGTATATATGTATCTGTGTATGAGTGTATATGTGTGTGTATGTGTGTGTGTATATATGTATCTGTGTATGAGTGTATATGTGTGTGTATGTGTGTGTGTATATATGTATCTGTGTATGAGTGTATATGTGTGTGTATGTGTGTGTGTATATATGTATCTGTGTATGAGTGTATATGTGTGTGTATGTGTGTGTGTATATATGTATCTGTGTATGAGTGTATATGTGTGTGTATGTGTGTGTGTATATATGTATCTGTGTATGAGTGTATATGTGTGTGTATGTGTGTGTGTATATATGTATCTGTGTATGAGTGTATATGTGTGTGTATGTGTGTGTGTATATATGTATCTGTGTATGAGTGTATATGTGTGTGTATGTGTGTGTGTATATATGTATCTGTGTATGAGTGTATATGTGTGTGTATGTGTGTGTGTATATATGTATCTGTGTATGAGTGTATATGTGTGTGTGTATGAGTGTATCTATGTGTGTGTATATGTGTGTATGAGTGTATGTGTGTGTATGAGTGTATCTGTGTGTGTGTGTATGTGTGTGTGTGTATATGTGTGTGTGTATGAGTGTATCTGTGTGTGGATCTCTGTGTGTATGAGTGTATCTATGTGTGTGTTTGTGTATGTGTGTGTATGAGAGTATCTGTGTGTGTGTATCTGTGTGTGTATGAGTGTATCTATGTGTGTGTTTGTGTATGTGTGTGTGTATCTGTGTGTGTGCTTATGAGTGTATCTGTGTGTGTGTATGTGTGTGTGTATATCTGTGTGTGTATATATATGTGTGTGTATGAGTGTATCTGTGTGTGTATGTATGTGTGTGTATGTATGTGTGTATGAGTGTATCTGTGTGTGTGT
>NW_005842287.1:167311-170762 GCF_000455745.1 Alligator sinensis
TGTGTGTATGAGTGTATCTATGTGTGTGTGTGTATATGTATGTGTGTATATGTGTGGGTGTATGAGTGTATGAGTGTATCTCTGTGTGTATATGTGTGTGTATGAGTGTATCTGTGTGTGTATATGTGTGTGTATGAGTGTATATTTGTGTGTATGAGTGTATCTGTGTGTATATATATGTATGTGTGTATGAGTGTATCTGTGTGTGTATATGTATGTGTGTGTGTATCTGTGTGTATGAGTGTATCTATGTGTGGGTGTATGAGTGTATGAGTGTATCTCTGTGTGTATATGTGTGTGTATGAGTGTATCTGTGTGTGTATATGTGTGTGTATGAGTGTATATTTGTGTGTATGAGTGTATCTGTGTGTATATATATGTATGTGTGTATGAGTGTATCTGTGTGTGTATATGTATGTGTGTGTGTATCTGTGTGTATGAGTGTATCTATGTGTGTGTGTGTATATATGTGTGTGTATGAGTGTATCTGTGTGTGTGTGTGTGTATATATATGTGTGTGTCTGTGTGTATGTGTATGTCTCTGCATATGTGTGTGTATGTGTTTGTGTATATACATATGCATGCATGTGTGTATGTGTATGTGTGTATATCTGTGTGTATGTGTGTATCTGTATGTATATATATGTATGTATATATGTGTGTGTATGTATATATGTGTATGTATGTGTGTATGTGTAAGTATGTGTGTATATATATATATATTTGTGTGTATGTGTGTGTGTATATATATATATTTGTGTGTGTGTGTGTGTGTGTGTATGTATGTGTGTATGTATGTGTGTAAGTGTGTGTATGTATATAGATGTATTTATGTGTGTGTATGTGTGTGTGTATATATGTATGTGTATGTATGTGTGTATATATGTATGTGTGTGTATGTATGTGTATATGTATGTGTGCTTATATATCTATATGTATATGTGTATGTGTATATATATGTATGTGTGTATGTGTGTGTATATATGTATGTGTGTATGTGTTTCTATATTTATGTGTGTCTGTGTGTGTATATGTCTGTGTGTAAATGTATGTGTGTATGTTAGTTTGTATATATGTATGAGTGTGTGTATATATGTATGTGTGTGTTTATATATGTGTGTATGTGTGTGTGTATAGGTATGTTTGTATGTGTGTGTGTGTGTTTATATATACATGTTTGTGTGTATGTGTGTGTGTTTAAGTATGTGTGTATGTGTGTGTGTGTTTATATATGCATGTATGTGTGTATGTGTGTGTGTGTGTTTATATATGCATGTATGTGTGTGTGTGTGTATATGTATGTGTGTGTGTTTATGTATGTGTGTATGTGTGTGTAGCTATGTGTGTGTATGTGTGTGTGTTTGTATTCATGTGTGTGTATGTATGTGTATATGTGTGTTTGTGTATGTGTGTATGTGTGTATATGCATGTATGTGTGTGCATGTGTGAATGTGTATGTGTGTGTATGTGTATATGTATGTGTGTATGTATGTGTCTATGTTTGTATGTATGTGTGCATGTATGTATGTGTGTATGTGTATGTTTATATGTGTATATGTATGTGTGTGTGTAAGTGTCTGTATGTGTGTGTGTATGTATGTGTGTAAGTGTGTATATGTGTGTGTATGTGTGTAAGTGTGTATATGTGTGTGTATATGTATGTGTGTATGTGTATAAGTATGTGTATGTGTGTGTGTATATGTATGTGTATATGTATATGTGTGTGTAAGTGTGTGTATGTGCATGTGTATATGTATGTGTGTATGTGTGTGTATGTGTGTGTGTAAGTGTGTATATGTATGCGTGTATGTGTATATGTATATGTGTAAGTGTGTGTATGTTTATGTGTATATGTATATGTGTATATGTATGTGTCTATGTGTATATGTATATGTATGTTTATGTATATGTGTGTATGTGTATATGTATGTGTATGTGTGTATGAATGTGTGTAAGTGTGTGTATGTATATATGTATGTGTGTTTATGTGTATATGTATGTGTGTATGTGTGTGTGTATATGTATGTGTGTATGTGTGTGTATATATGTATCTCTGTGTGTATGTGTGTGTGTATGTGTGTGTTTTATGTGTGTATGTACCTATGTGTGTACGTGTGTGTGTGTGTATGTGTGTGTGTGTATGTATATGTATGTGTGTATGTGAGTATGTGTTTGTATATGTATGTGTGTATGTATTTCTATATTTATGTGTGTATGTGTGTGTATATGTGTCTGTGTGTAAATGTATGTGTGTATGTTAGTTTGTATATATGTATGAGTGTGTGTATATATGTATGTGTGTATGAGTGTATCTATGTGTGTGTGTGTGTATGTATGTGTTTATGAGTGTACCTGTGTGTGTGTGTGTATGTGTGGGTGTATGAGTGTATGTGTGTGTGTATAGGTGTGTGTGTAAGTGTGTGTGTGTTTATATATGCATGTATGTGTGTATGTGTGTGTGTATAGGTATGTGTGTATGTGTGTGTGTATAGGTGTGTGTGTAAGTGTGTGTGTGTTTATATATGCATGTATGTGTGTATGTGTGTGTGTATATATGTATGTGTGTGTGTTTATGTATGTGTGTGTAGCTATGTGTGTGTATGTGTGTGTGTGTGTTTGTATTCATGTGTGTGTGTATGTGTGTATGTGTGTGTATATGCGTGTATGTGTGTGTGTGTGCATGTGTGAATGTGTATGTGTGTATGTATGTGTCTGTTTGTATGTATGTGTGCATGTATGTATGTGTGCATGTATGTATGTGTGCATGTATGTATGTGTGCATGTATGTATGTGTGCATGTATGTATGTGTGCATGTATGTATGTGTGCATGTATGTATGTGTGCATGTATGTATGTGTGCATGTATGTATGTGTGCATGTATGTATGTGTGGTATCTGTGTGTGTGTGAGTGTATCTGTGTGTGTATATGTATGAGTGTATCTATGTGTGTATGTGTGTGTGTATATATGTATGTGTGTATGAGTGTATCTGTGTGTGTATGTGTATATATGTATGTGTGTATGAGTGTATCTATGTGTGTGTTTGTGTGCATATATGTATGTGTGTATGAGTGTATCTATGTGTGTGTATGTGTGTGTGTGTTTATGAGTGTATCTGTGTGTGTATCTGTGTGTGTGTATGAGTGTATCTATTTGTGTGTTTGTGTATATGTGTGTGTGTATCAGTGTATCTGTGTGTGTGTATATATGTGTGTGTATGAGTGTATCTATTTGTGTGTTTGTGTATATGTGTGTGTATCAGTGTATCTGTGTGTGTGTGTATATATGTGTGTGTATGAGTGTATCTGTGTGTGTATCTGTGTGTATGAGTGTATCTGTGTGTGTGTATGTGTGTATGAGTGTATCTGTGTGTGTATATATATATGTGTGTGTATGAGTGTATCTATGTGTGTGTGTATGTGTGTGTGTATGAGTGTATCTGTGTGTGTAT
>NW_005842287.1:170882-178264 GCF_000455745.1 Alligator sinensis
ATATATATATATACACACACACACACACACACACACAGATATAGATATATATACACACATATATATACACACATATGTGTTTGTATATATGTATGTGTATGTGTTTGTATATGTATGTGTGTATGTGTTTGTATACATGTATGTGTGTATGTGTTTGTATATGTATGTGTGTATGTGTGTGTATATATGTGTATGTATGTGTTTGTATATGTATGTGTGTATGTGTTTCTATATTTATGTGTGTGTATATGTCTGTGTGTAAATGTATGTGTGTATGTTAGTGTGTATATATGTATGAGTGTGTGTATATATGTATGTGTGTGTTTATATATGTGTGTATGTGTGTGTGTATAGGTATGTTTGTATGTGTGTGTGTGTGTTTATATATACATGTTTGTGTGTATGTGTGTGTGTTTAAGTATGTGTGTATGTGTGTGTGTGTTTATATATGCATGTATATGTGTATGTGTGTGTGTGTATATATGTATGTGTTTGTGTTTATGTATGTGTGTATGTGTGTGTAGCTATGTGTGTGTATGTGTGTGTGTTTGTATTCATGTGTGTGTATGTATGTGTATGTGTGTGTATGCATGTATGTGTGTGTATGTGTGTGCATGTGTGAATGTGTATGTGTGTATGTATGTGTCTGTTTGTATGTATGTGTGCATGTATGTATGTGTGCATGTATGTATGTGTGCATGTATGTATGTGTGCATGTATGTATGTGTGCATGTATGTATGTGTGCATGTATGTATGTGTGCATGTATGTATGTGTGCATGTATGTATGTGTGCATGTATGTATGTGTGCATGTATGTATGTGTGCATGTATGTATGTGTGCATGTATGTATGTGTGCATGTATGTATGTGTGCATGTATGTATGTGTGCATGTATGTATGTGTGCATGTATGTATGTGTGCATGTATGTATGTGTGCATGTATGTATGTGTGTATGTATGTGTCTATGTTTGTATGTATGTGTGCATGTATGTATGTGTGCATGTATGTATGTGTGCATGTATGTATGTGTGTATGTATGTGTCTATGTTTGTATGTATGTGTGCATGTATGTATGTGTGCATGTATGTATGTGTGCATGTATGTATGTGTGTATGTATGTGTCTATGTTTGTATGTATGTGTGCATGTATGTATGTGTGCATGTATGTATGTGTGCATGTATGTATGTGTGTGTATGTGTATGTTTATATGTGTATATGTATGTGTGTGTATGTGTGTGTGTGTGTTTATATATGCATGTATGTGTGTATGTGTGTGTGTGTGTTTATATATGCATGTATGTGTGTATGTGTGTGTGTGTGTTTATATATGCATGTATGTGTGTATGTGTGTGTGTGTGTTTATATATGCATGTATGTGTGTATGTGTGTGTGTGTGTTTATATATGCATGTATGTGTGTATGTGTGTGTGTGTGTTTATATATGCATGTATGTGTGTATGTGTGTGTGTGTGTTTATATATGCATGTATGTGTGTATGTGTGTGTGTATAGGTATGTGTGTATGTGTGTGTGTATAGGTGTGTGTGTAAGTGTGTGTGTGTTTATATATGCATGTATGTGTGTATGTGTGTGTGTATAGGTATGTGTGTATGTGTGTGTGTATAGGTGTGTGTGTAAGTGTGTGTGTGTTTATATATGCATGTATGTGTGTATGTGTGTGTGTATAGGTATGTGTGTATGTGTGTGTGTATAGGTGTGTGTGTAAGTGTGTGTGTGTTTATATATGCATGTATGTGTGTATGTGTGTGTATAGGTATGTGTGTGTGTGTGTGTGTTTATATATGCATGTATGTGTGTATGTGTGTGTGTATATATGTATGTGTGTGTGTTTATGTATGTGTGTGTAGCTATGTGTGTGTATGTGTGTGTGTGTGTTTGTATTCATGTGTGTGTGTATGTGTGTATGTGTGTGTATATGCGTGTATGTGTGTGTGTGTGCATGTGTGAATGTGTATGTGTGTGTATGTGTATATGTATGTGTGTATGTATGTGTCTATGTTTGTATGTATGTGTGCATGTATGTATGTATGCATGTATGTATGTATGTGTGTATGGGTATGTTTATATGTGTATGTGTGTAAGTATGTGTATATGTATGTGTGTGTGTGTATTTGTATATGTATGTGTGTAAGTGTCTGTATGTGTGTGTATGTATGTGTGTAAGTGTGTATATGTATGTGTGTGTATGTGTGTAAGTGTGTATATGTATGTGTTTGTGTGTATGTGTGTGTGTATGTGTGTAAGTGTCTATATGTATGTGTGTATGTGTATATGTATATGTGTGTATGTGTATATGTATGTTTGTGTATGTGTATGTGTGTATGTGTGTATGTGTGTAAGTGTGTATATGTATGTGTGTATGTGTATGTGTGTATGTATGTTTGTGTATATGTATATGTGTAAGTGTGTGTACGTTTATGTGTATATGTATATGTGTATATGTATGTGTGTGTATGTGTATATGTATATGTGTCTGTGTATATGTATGTGTGTAAGTGTGTGTATGTGTATATGTATGTGTGTCTATGTGTATATGTATATGTGTCTATGTGTATATGTATGTGTGAATGTGTATGTTTATATGTATGTGTATGTATATGTGTGTATGTGTATATGTATGTGTGTAAGTGTGTGTGTATGTGTATATGTATGTGTGTATGCGTATATGTATGTGTGTAAGTGTGTGTATGTGTATATGTATGTGTATGTGTATATGAATGTGTAAGTGTGTGTATGTGTATATGTGTGTGTGTATGTGTATATGAATGTGTGTAAGTGTGTGTATGTGTATATGTATGTGTGTGTATGTATATGTGTGTGTGTGTATGTATATGTGTAAGTGTGTGTGTGTGTATGTGTATATGTGTGTAAGTGTGTGTATGTGTATATGTGTGTAAGTGTGTGTATGTGTATGTATATGTGTGTATGTGTATATGTATGTGTGTAAGTGTGTGTATGTGTATATGTATGTGTGTATGTGTATATGTATGTGTGTAAGTGTGTGTATGTGTATGTGTGTATGAGTATGTATATGTGTGTATGTGTGTGTATATATGTATGTCTGTGTGTATGTGTGTTTGTGTGTATGTGTGTGTATGTGTGTACATTTATATATGTGTGTATGTGTGTGTATGTATATCTATGTGTGTGTATGTGTGTATATGTATGTATGTGTGTATGTGTGTTTATGTGTATATGTATGCATGTGTGTGTATGTGGTTGTAGCTGTATGTATGTGTGTGTATGTATGTATTCATGTGTGTGTATGTGTGTGTATGAATGTGTGTATGTATGTGTTAATGTGTGTGTGTTGTGTGTATATGTATGTGTGTGTATCTATGTGTGTGTATGTGTGTATATTTATGTATGTGTGTGTATGTCTGTCGATATGTATGTATTCATGTGTGTGTGTCTATGTGTGTGTGTATGTGTATGTTTTATGTGTGTATGTACGTATGTGTGTACGTGTGTGTATTTGTATGTATGTGTTTGTGTATGTATGTATGTGTGTATGTGTATATGTATTTGTGTGTATGTGTATATGTATTTGTGTGTATGTGTATGTATGTGTGTATGTGTATATGTATTTGTGTGTATGTGTATGTGTATATGTATGTGTGTGAGTGTATGTATGTGTATGTATATGTGTGTGTGTATGTATGTATGTAAGTTTATGTATGTGTGTATATGTATGTGTGTGTATGTATGAGTGTGTATGTGTGTATGTATGTATGTGTACGTGTGTGTGTATGTGTGTATATATATGTATGTGTGTGTATGCGTGTCTATGTATGTATGTCTGTGTATGTATTCTTGTGTATGTTTGTGTGTGTATGAATGTGTGTATGTATGTGTTAATGTGTGTATGTGTGTGTATGTGTATTTATGTATGTGTGTGTATATGTGTGTATGTGTGTATATGTGTCTGTATCTATGTGTGTATATGTATGTATGTGTGTGTATATATATGTGTGTGTGTGTGTATATGTGTGTATTTGTATTTATGTGTATGTATGTGTGTGTATGTCTGTGGATATGTATGTATTCATGTGTGTGTGTGTGTGTGTCTGTGTGTGTGTTTGTATGTGTTTGTATGTATGTGTGTGTATGTGTGTATGTGTATGTTTTATGTGTGTATGTATGTGTGTGTGTTTTGTATGTCTATATGTATGTAGACATGTTTGTATGTATATGTTTGTATGTGTGTATATGTATGTGTGAGTGTATGCATGTGTGTATGTATATGTGTGTATGTTTGTGTATGTGTATGTGTGTATATGTATGTATGTGCGTGTGTATGTGTATATATGTATGTGTGTATATTTGTGTATGTATATATGTGTATGTGTGTATGTGTATGTATGTATGTGTGTGTTTATGTACATGTGTATGTGTGTATATGTATGTTTGTATGTGTTTGTGTACGTGTGTCTCTCTGTGTGTGTATGTATGTGTATGTGTATATGTATGTGTGTGTATGTGTGTATGTATATATGTGTATGTGTGTGTATATGTATGTATGTATGTTTATGTATGTGTGTGTATGAGTGTGTATGTGTGTATATGTATGTGTGTATGTATGTATGTGTACGTGTGTCAGTATGTGTGTATTTGTATGTATGTGCGTGTGTATGTGTATGTATGTATGTGTGTGTATATGTGTGTCTGTGTATGTATGTATGTCTGTGCATGTGTATGTGTGTATATATATGTATGTGTGTGTATATGTATGTATGTGCGTGTATATTTGTGTATGTATGTATGTGTATGTACGTGTGTGTATGTATGTATGTGTGTGTATATTTGTGTATGTATGTATGTGTATGTACGTGTGTATGTATGTATGTGTGTATATTTGTTTTTGTATATATGTGTATGTACGTGTGTGTGTGTGTATGTGTATGTATGTATGTGTGCGTTTATGTACATGTATATGTTTGTATATATATGTATGTAGGCGTGTTTGTGTACGTGTGTATCTCTTTGTGTGTATGTGTGTATATATGTATGTATGTGTTCATGTATGTATGTATTTGTGTGTATATGTGTGAGTATCTATGTGTGTGTATGTGTGTATATGTATGTATGTGTGTGCATGTGTATGTGTGTATGTGTGTGTGTATGTCTGTGGATATGTATGTATTCATTTGTGTGTGTATGTGTGTTTATTTGTGTGTGTATGTGTGTGTATGTGTGTGTGTGTATTTATGTGTGTGTATGTATGTGTGTGTGTATGTGTGTGTTTGTATGTGTGTGTATGTATGTACGTGTGTATGTGTGTATGATCCCCTGAGACAGATGTGGCAATAATGTGGGAAGAAATTATCCCCATTGTGATCAAATACCTCAAACAAGAATGGAGTCGCTGGGCAAGCCAGTATACAGAGGAATTAAATGGCTTGAGGAAAAAGGTAGAGGAAGAAAATTGGGGATTTTTTAATCAGAGAAAACCAGGATCCCTGTTCATAATTCACGTATACATGTACTGAATGGGCTGAATACACGTATATGGGATAAATTAAGGGCTATATTGGGTGCTGTTATAGCTTAACTTTAAAATATTTAAAATCTATGGAATGTTATACCATCATAAAGTTAGAACAGTTTTAGGGAAGTTACAGGTTAAGGCTTTATGCTACCTCACACCCATACTATCGTGACTTGCCACTAGGGCAGGGGCGGGTAATAATTTCGGGCAGAGGGCTGCTTACTGAATTTTGGGAAGCCATCAAGGATCACATGACAGGCAGCCAGGGGCAGATAAATATTAATTTTATAATTTTTTTAGGGGCTCCACAGGCTGGATAGAATGGGCCACATCAAGACCGCAGGCCGCATTTGCCCACCCCAGCACTAGGGGTTCTGATAAGCCGGGACATGGACAGGAGCCAGGACAGTCCCTCCTCTGAGGTGGGAGAGGAGGTGGGGAAGATCGCATGTAGCTTTGCGGTTGGAGAATCTACTATGAGGGTTCTGTCTTCCCTCATTTTGCCAGCAGGAGCCAGCTAATGTGTGTGTGTGTGTGTGTGTGTGTGTGGTGTGGGGGAGCACCACACCACACCACACCACACCACACCACACCACACCACACCACACCACACCACACCACACCACACCCTATTTTAAGTGAATGGATAGGGGAGAGAGGTAAAGAGAAAAGAAAGAAGAATCAGAATAATCTTGTTGTTAGTAAGCAGGGATCCTAGTTTTCTCTGATAACAAAATCCCCAATATTTGGATGTAAAAAAGTAACCCAAAATCCACATTTTCTCTGATTAAAATGAAATGCCACACACATGCCACACGCACGCACGCGCGTGCACACACACACACACACATACATATATATACACATATATATATAAAATAAAACCAGGATCCCTGTTAATAAGAACCAAAATACTGCATGCGTTGCAACAAATTGGGATTGGGTACAAGATGGGAAAAGGTTGAAGTAGTACCCACACCAGAGTAGGGCCAAGACCCAGTAGGCTATGCGTGTATAGTCTTCCATGTCTTTCTCTGGTATGTGTTGTATGGGGATTCTTCTCTAGCCTCACCACATCCTAGGGATGAACAGCTTGATTATGGGCATGCCTTTTTTTTTTTTTTTAATCAGAGAACACCAGGATCCCTGAACATCACCAGGAAGTGTGGCTATGCCTTAAGGAAATGATCCTTCGGGCACAGAGGGAGACGATCCCAATGTGGGAAAAAAGGCGGAAAGGGGCCAAGAGGCTTCGTTGGTTGACCAGAGAAATCCAGAGCAGCCTACGGGCAAAAAGGGGGGCATATAAAAAGTGGAAACAGGGAGAGATTACTAAAAAGGAGTATACCTCCTCTGCTCGCGCTTGTAGGGAGGCAGTTATACGGGCCAAAGCTACCATGGATCTGAGGATGGCATCCCAAGTTAAGGATAACAAAAAATTGTTTTTTAGATATATAGGGAGTAAAAGGAAGGTCCAGGGTGGAATAGGACCTCTACTAAATGGGCATAAGCAATTGGTGACGGACAGGGGAGACAAGGTTGAACTCCTCAAAGAGTTCTTTGCCTCAGTGTTCCTAAGCGAGGGGCAAGACAAGTCTCTCACTGGGATTGTAGAGAGGCAGCAGCAAGGCACCAGACTGCCATGCGTAGACCCTGAGATGGTGCAGAGGCACTTGGAGGAACTGGATGCGATTAAGTCAGCAGGCCCAGATGCCTTCAGTACCCTCCATCCGAGGGTACTGAAGGCACTGGCTGACATGATTGCACAGCTACTGGCGGGAATATATGAACACTCATGGTGCATGGGCCAGGTCCCAGAGGACTGGAAAAGGGCCAATATGGTCCCCATTTTCAAGAAGGGGAGGAAGGAG
>NW_005842287.1:178702-185907 GCF_000455745.1 Alligator sinensis
CCTAGGGAGGAAAAATGTCCAGCATACCTACTGCCTAGAAAATGACCTGCTTGGTGGCATGGAAGCGGAAAGGGATCTTGGAGTCCTGGTGGACTCCAAGATGAACATGAGTCATCAGTGTGATGAAGTAATCAGAAAAGTTAATGGCACTTTATCGTGCATCAGCAGATGCATGACAAACAGAACCAAGGAGGTGATACTTCCCCTCTATCGGGCGCTGGTCAGACCACAGTTGGAATACTGCATGCAATTTTGGGCGCCGCACTTCAAGAGGGATATGGATAACCTGGAGAGGGTCCAGAGAAGGGCCACTCGTATTGTTAAGGGCTTGCAGGCCAAGCCCTATGAAGAGAGACTAGGGCACCTGGACCTCTTCAGCCCCCGCAAGAGAAGGTTGAGAGGCGACCTTGTGGCTGCCTATAAGTTCATCATGGGGGCACAGAAGGGAATTGGTGAGGCTTTACTCACCAAGGCACCCCCGGGGGTTACAAGAAATAATGGCCACAAGCTAGCAGAGAGCAGATTTTGACTAAACATTAGGAAGAACTTCTTCACAGTTAGAGTGGCCAAAGTCTGGAATGGGCTCCCAAGGGAAGTGGTGCTCTCCCCTACCCTGGGGGTCTTCAAGAGGAGGCTAGATAGACATCTAGCTGGGGTCATCTAAACCCAGCAGTCTTTCCTGCCTATGCAGGGGGTCGGACTCAATGATCTATTGAGGTCCCTTCTGACCCTAACATCTATGAATCTATGAATCACCGATGGAGAAAGATAAGTCTAGCAAAATGTCAGATCAACCAACCTGCAATGGCAATCAAAAAAGCCCATAAGATGCTGAGCATCACTAGGAAGGAAATAGAAAATAGAACAGAGAACATCATCCTGCCCTTATATATACAGTCTTGTATTACCAAATGCAAGACAACTGCATATATGAGATGACCCCCAATAATTAGATTCTATACATGGAAAATTTATAAATCTATTATTATATTTCATGCATGTAACGTAATTATTAGAGGATATCTTAAATTCATCCCCCTCCCCTGCAGGCAATGGAGAGGACATGTGATCAGGGAGGCAGTAATGGGGCTGACACTGGGTGTGGTGGGGAACAGGAATTGTGGGACATAGGTGGAGGAAGCAGTTTGGAACAGGCAGTAGGGGACAAGTGGTAGGGTGCAGGCAGTGTGGAGGCAGTAGGGCATGTAGGGAGAGACAGGAAGCTTATCTCTGTCATCTGTTCCCTACCCACTTACCCTCATGTGCCAGCCCCTGTCAGATTCAGGTCCCCAATCCCCCTTCCTCTGTCCTCCCTCTTCTCTCCTCAATGCCACTTCCCCATCCTGTGTTCCTTCTATCCTGCCTCCCCCAAAAAGTCCCTATCCCCACCTGCTTCTCTACAACCCCTACCTTTGCTCCATGCTGGCAGGTTCCATCCCTTCTGCAGCCTGGGGCACTGAACATTCCTCTATTCCACCCTGTAACATCAACTGTTCCTAGCCCCCTGCCATCAACTACTCATTTGTAAGGTGAGGGACATTTCTCCCCCTGCTAAATTGGAGAAAGGCTTGTCTTCTAACTGAGTAAATAAGAAAAATCCATGCTGCGCTCTATGCAGTTCTGGTCTCTGCAAAGGAAATAGTAGAATTAAAAAAAGTACAAAGAAAAGGATAACCAAAATTGTCAGAGGTAGGAAGTAGTCTCTCTTTATATTGTTGCCATACAAGGAGAAAATAAAAAAGCTACACCACTTCAGTTTGGAAATGTGAAGGCTGAGGAAGAATGACAGAGAGAGAGATCTATAAATTCATGAAGCTTGTGGACCAAGTGATCAGGGAACTATTGTTCATTAACTCCCATTATATTAGAACTCAATCTGCATGAGATGCTTAATGCACAGTAGACTAATTCTACTATGAATTAATACATCATGGACAAAAAAAATGTATTAGTGCGTTAATGTGCATTGGTCTAATAAAATATATCAAATTCACCCAAGGAACCTTGTCTGCTTAATGTGCATTAGAATTTGTCTACTGAGCATTGTGTCACAAGAAGACTGTTTGCGTTTGCTGCTGCATTTTACTGCCTGCTACTATGCATTTATGTAGTACCTCATATTAGATGTACTAACTTAATGTGAAGTAGCAAAAGTGCATTAATGCACCTATGCCCAATTAGTAAGAGAGAGGTTTAAAACTGACAGGCAAAGTACTTTGTTTTAATGCAGTACATAGTTAACTTGTGGAATGAATTGCCACAGGTTACAGTGGAGGCAGATAGCATAGCCAGGTTCAAAAAGGGACTACACAAAATCATGAATGACAAATCTATTAATATCTGTTGAACAGAAAACTTGGAGATGTTTCCTCTGTTACGCCTCAGCTCTGTGTTCTTGGGCAACCCTGGCACAGGATGCAGTCTGTCTGACTCACAAACGACTCACCCCCCCCTCCCTCCTCTCCTCTACCTAAACAAAACTGATTAAGATGCAGTGAGAGACGCACCTAAAACTCACCAGATAAGGGTGATAAGAGTGAAGCAACTGCCCTCGGTCTCATTTACATCCGAGATGGAACCAGATGACCATTCATTTACATGAGAGATGGAGAACAGAAAGCCTGAAGCAGAGACTGCAGTGAATTCTGGGACCAGAGAAGCAGGAGAGCACTGCATGATGGGGAATCTGTGCTTCAAATGCTAATCAACCCATGTTCACACACACCCACCTCAGCATTTATCAGACCAGTTCTAATCTGGATTTACTAAGGACTTTCCCCCCCCCAGACACACACACAGCTCTAAGTTTAATAGGCATCTCGGGCCGTACATTCCCGGTCCCACTATGGGAGGCCTATTTAAACTTGATTGACTAAAACTCAGTTGCCGGGTTAGGGAATGCTGAGGCAAGAGACCGAGTCAGAGGGGGTATGGGCAACATTTGAACAATGGTTAAGGGTTCATCACAGCATCCAGCCTGCTGGAGCCCTAATCCCAGGTGTTGTCATATCTTTCCCGAGACGACTGGTGGGAGTCCTCTCCACAAAAGGTTATGAGCACCCCAATAATTGCTTTAAGTCTGTTAAAAGACTATAGTAAGATCTGGAAAAGTCATGCTAAGCTGAGGCTTGTGCACAACAAGTAAAAATCCAAAATCCTGATGCTGCAAGCTATCTATTGTTCCTGAAGAAACCATGAGATATCCCATCAGTATATCTGCCACCCATAGGAATCTCAAGCTGGCTCCCAAGTATTTGGGTTACTCCCTAATCTTAAGTGTTTCCTGATTATCAATCAGTTTCCTGAGATGGTCCAAACCAGATAACCCCTTGTCAATAGAAAAGACAATGATTTACACTACTGAGGGTGCTACGGAGCAGCTGAACTGAGGGTATAAAAATCTGTAAGTGTGTGTGCTGCTAGAGGGAGAGAAGAAGAAGAGGAAAAGGAAGGAAAAGAAGTAGAAGCAGGAGGAAAGAAGGAGAAGAAGAAAACCCCTGTGCTGACACCATCCCCTGTCGTTCTTGGGACGCTGGAAGAACAGATCATCTCTCCCTTCAAGGACTGTGCTACAGACTGTGCCTGTCAGCTTTGCAGCCTGAGTACCGTGGACTAGGTGAGATCCCAGCGTTCTCTGTCTTCTTTCTAGGCATAAACTTCTGAACCTGAACTGTATCAGTTAAGCTTGAGCTAAGTTTCCCCAAATACTTAGTGAAACCAGGGTAGTATTGTCATTGTTGGTGTTTGTTTTTCTTTTGCATGTCTATTACTGCTAGTACTATTATATATTTCATATGCTTAGCAATAAATAACTTTTATAGTCAAACTGGTAGTAGTTGTGTATATTTTTCCTTCTCTGCTTCTCTTTCTTCCCGTGCTCTGCAGCAACGCTTCTTTTACCTATGCTAAAGATCCCTGTGAAGCCCAAATTATTGTGGGGTCTGCTCATCAAGAGGCCAAAGATTGGGACGTGCTGAGTTTGAAACACATAAGGGGATCAGCTTGTACAGGCTGATTGACCCAGTTTGACTCAGACGTGCCCTTATGAACTGAATGTTGGCCCATGAGGGTGTCCGCTGGACACCCAGCCGGATTCAGAGGGATTCTGTTTACCTGTGTGCTTGTGTCTGACTGCATTTTGTTGTTGCTCTTATGAACTGATTCTTAGCATATGAGGGTGTCAGCCTGTCCATGCTGATCAGCCCGGCCAGGTCAGGCATGTCACGTTAATTTGTGTGCGTTTGTGTGTATGACTGATTTGGTGACTGGAGGAACCCAGTCCCATTGAGATTGAGTCCTGCAAGATAGCTCCACTGGGGGTGAGGGCTTGCAGAAGGGAGAAATACAGCTTCGTATAGTAACACAAGCAGCACATTGACAGAATCACCAAGACCCTAGAAACTATCCCTAATAAATGAGCACACCCCAAAGTATGGGCAAATTTGGTAACACCTCTGGCATCCCTAAACCAATAATTATAGATGCCAGGAAGGGTAATGCATAGGAGATAGATCACTCCAGATCTATTGAGTTGAATGTTCAACCTCTAAAGTATCCATTCCTAACACTGTTGGAGAGAGGTCTATTTTTGATACCAAAGGAAATGTGGGCCTAACCTCACTAAGGGAACTATAAGCCTCCCTTAAACAGGAAGGCCGATGGAAGCGGGGGTGGGGGGAAACAAACAACCCCCCACCCCCAATTTCAGAGGATAAAAAAATGTTAAAAACATGGATGGGAGTAATGGTCATCGGTTAATAATGAATGCTCCATGGGTGGATGTTGAGTAGAATACACCAGCCTCAGGGTGGTGGGCACACCAGACATTTATGAAGGAGTGATCAAAGTTTATCCCCTTATGGACATCTACAATGACCTGTCAGTTCAGCACTTCACCTTTAGGCTGACCTTAAAGTCCCCACTGAGGATCAGACACTCATGTGGGTTGTAGATGCTGAGATATTTGAGCTTCTCCTGGTAGAACCATGCCATCTCCAACTCCCAAACAAGGGCATAGATGTTAATCATGTTGAGGATGTACCCCTGTATTTGGATCCAGAGCTCAAGCAGTCAGCCTAACACCACCTCAGTGGTCTGAAGGATCTGTGGCTGTAGTCTTAGGGAAAACAAGGTGTCCACCCCATAGGATATATCTGTAAGGTGGCTGAAATAGAATTTGTCTCCCCACTCCAGGTGCCAGCTGACTTCAGTGCCTAGAGTCATATCCATTTCCTGCAAGAACATCACAGAGTAGATGTGATTCCTAGAAGTAAATTCCTACTTCCTATCCTGAAGTAGGAATATACCTGCATCTATGGAGAACTGGCCTGTAGCAACGGGTGTTGAGGGTTCCAATGTTGAGGACTCTCACTAATAGGAGATTTGATAGGATTAATAGGGCCCTCACAGGGGAACATTCAGTTGTGGGGCCCAGAAACAATCCCACTGTCCTCCCATAGGCATGGAGCAAATCTTGGAAGCTGAGGGTCACTTATAGTTTTTGGCAGTGCACTGCTTGGGCACCTTGTCTTCCCAGCGAGAGCCCACACAGTGTTGAGGGCTTGATGGAAATCCTCTAGAAGTCTTCAGCAAGCTTCACCTTTCTCCTAGAGTGTTGCATGCTCTCCAGGAACTGGAACATCTCTTCTTGGGGTACAGCTAGGACCAAGAGATCTGTGGACCCACAGAGCCCTCCAACTCATGGTAATCCTCTCTATGGCCCTGTGGTTTGTTGGGCTCCTCCTGACTTCTGGGTGAGTTTGAATTTTTCCCCTCCACCAGCCTAGTTTGGACAGAGGCCCTGTGAAACACCAATGAAACTATCTGGTCCACTATATCCTCCAACACAAGCAGATAGAGTGGTGTGGCCCCATGTGGTGGGGGATGGGCAGACATGGGGAGTTGCAGGGAAGAAGACAGGGAGTCCATTCAGTGTCCCCCCCCCCATCAGGGTTGGTGTAATTTTGGGGGTATCTTGCTCTTCCCTCTTTCATATTAGAGCTACAAGGGACATTAAGGTCAGTGACAGGGGTGGCACAAGTGATGTTTGGAGGAGATACTTCAGGAACTTTGGTAGTGGTGATGCTATCCCCAGAGCCCTGAGGTAGGAATCCTTTCCTACTGGGGCTTGCTGGTGTGAGCCCCAGGACTCCCACCTCCCCCAGGTGGTCAGAGAGGGAGGCGTCAATCACCAGATCCATTCCTGTGTTGGCCAAGTCCTGAGCCTTTGCACCTACAGTGAGGGCAGGATGGTTAATAGGAATTTCATGGGAGACAGTGGCAAAACCTTGCTAAAGTCAAGGTATATCAGGGATCCTAGTTTTCTCTGATTAAAAAAAAAATGGTTAACCCCCTCCCCTCAAATTCACATGTTTCCATGATTAAAATGAAAGGCTACTATAAATAGATCTATATATTACTAGCATTCCATTTCAATCATGGAAAATTCTCCCATTCAGCCTATGGAAAAAGTCTCTTGTCTTGGATTGGAGTACAAGGTGGGCGGGGGGGGCAGAACCAGAGCCACAGAGCCATTTCCCCCTCCCTCCACCTGTCCCCTAGTCCCACCCAGGCATGAAGCACATAGGACAGGGGCAGACAATTATTTCGGGTGGAGGGCCGCTTACAGAGTTTCGGCAAGCCATCGAGGGCCACATGACAGGCAGCCAGGGGCAGATATATATTAATTTTCTAAATGTTTTAGGGGCCATTCAGGCCAGATAGAATGGCCTGGTGAGGAACATCCAGCCTGCGGGCTGCATTTTGCCAACCTCTGACATAGAACCTCCATCCTCTGTCCAGCCCATCAGCAGAGGAAGCATCTCTGGTTTTGGGAAACTGTTGCATGACCAGGCAGGAGCCACACTTCTTTGTGCTTCAGGTATGTCAGTGGGAATGGAGCTGCAGCCATGTCTGACAGCAAATGGGGTAAGGAGAAAGAGGCTATGGGGAGTGGGGTAGAGCAAGGGGGTACAGGCTGCAGTGGGGGAAGAAGTCAGTGGGGAAACCATGTGTAGGGGGAGAGAAGGTGGGGGGGGAGAGTCTCCAGGGACAGAAGCCATGGTAGAGGCTACAGAAGGAAGGGGTGAAGGCACCAGGGGTGAAGAGGAGTAGGCAGCCTTCAGGTGGAAGAAGTAGGGTGCTCCTCTCCAGTTGCCTGCCCTGCTCGGTCACCTGCCCTCCTGTCACTGGTTTTCCAGTTGTAG
>NW_005842287.1:185938-196605 GCF_000455745.1 Alligator sinensis
TGTAGGGAATGCATTTGACACATGTATTTCTCCTTTATAATAGGATGACATTCCTGTTTTTGCCTCTACCCTCCCTTCCTGTTATACCCATCTATGACCCAATTTATTCTATGTTATCTGAATCAGTGTATCTGCTTTAATAACATATGATCATCAACCTTTAAGACTAAGTTACAGAAAAAGCAGTGAGGGGGAGGAGGATGTTCCTAACTTTGGTATTAACAGTTCTTGAGGGACTTGAGTTGGGGGGAAATAGAATTGAATTGAGTTGCCTACCTCCTCAGACATACATAATAGGTAAAATAGAGTCTGGTCTTTGGTCAAAGAATACCACAGTTTGCAGCACAGTTTTGTTTAATATTTAGTTAGAGACCACCACTAGTAGGCAATTGATTTTCTCTGGTCCCTTGGGCATTCTCTTAGCAGATTCATTGTATGCCCATAAAAGTGAAAAAGAAGCTTGTTGTTCAGTATTACAAGTTTTGTTACTTTTTTTTCACCAGTTATATGTGAATCTAAACCTTTCAGTTGGAAAATTGATTTGCAGATTTCAGCTTCCACGTTTGGGTCTGTTCTCAATTCAAAACAAACTGCTTATAAAAAAGGTATGCTTAAAGCGCACATTACTTATTCTATGGCATAAAGTCTATGTGAGCTGTTTACAGATTGCAGCAGAAAAATCTCATAGAAGAAAAAAATGTTTCTTTTGGGCTGTTCGTGAGAAATATATTTCAACAGAAGAAAATAATTGCATATTCTCTGATGCAGATAATTGTCATTGCTTCTTTGCTTGATATAATTATGCAGTAGTCTACTCTGTCAAACTTTCTAGAGTTTTATACTAGACTGTTTCCATATTTCAGCAACTAGCAAAATGAAATACTCCTTCTCTTCTAAGGACTCATTAATGTGAACAAAAATGGTAAGGATTAGATGCACATAACTGTATTGGAACATATAACAAAGTATGAAAGGACTTACAACCAGGAATCCTGGTTTTCTTTGATTTAAAAAAAAAATCCCCAACTTGCAGTTAACCCCCCCCCTAATCCACATTTCCCCATGATCTAAATGAAACACCACTAATATATAGATGCATATATAGACATTTAATTTTAATCATGGCAAAATGTGGATTTGGGGTTACTTTTTTAAAACTGAGAAAGGGATCTTTTTAAATCAGAGAAAACCAGGATCCCTGCTTATAACCATTCATACATTCTGAAACAATGTCTAATTTTTTTTTCCACACTATTTATTCAAACTTGTTATAATTGTTCTAAGTTTATATTACTAATAGATTGTCTATGCCTTTACTGATTTTTAGAAAGTATTTACCATTATTTTCATACATACAATGGCTTTACAAAGTAGCCATATACATGTATATATGACTAGTTTGTAAAGTATGAAAATAATGGTAAGTACTTCCTAAAAATCAATGAAGGCACAAGCAATACATGTATATATGGCTACTTTATAAGGCCATCATATATATGAATGTAATGGTATGTGTACATATCTGGAATAGCTCCTATAAAATACCACACTGTTGCAACCTCCAGAATAAGTAGTTGCTTAACTCAGGTGAGCCAACTTAAGCCAAATGTAGATTTTTTTTACATGGGTTAAAATCTTTTTTGTTACCATTTATACACTTATGTCATATGTGCCACATATGGCATGGAGAGACTCTGCATATAGTACCTGATGGATTAGGAAGGAGACAGGCAGCACAGTGTTAGATAGGGAAGAAAGATGAAAGCAGAGCAACAGATTGGGCAGGGCAAAGAGTACTGGAGTCACTCTCAGAGGGTGCGTCCACACATGCAAGCACGTGCACTTGCAGCAGCTCAAATAGCAGCTGTACAAATTTGAGCCAGGGCTTTTTGCTTCAGTGCACATGCTCAGACCTGCACTTTGTTGTGGAGCAAATTGTGCCACTTGGGGCAAAATAACCTTGCCTGGCTCCTCCCAGATCTTCAGCCACGGGGAGCTAGAGCCTGGAGCCAGCACCTGTGTTGTCCCCAATGGTATAAAAAGCTGCCCTGTCCTGGCCCCAGCAGAATAAAAAGTTGCCCTGGCAAGTAGCTCAGGGCTACTAGCTCTCAGGAGCTTCTGGGGCCCAGTCAGTTCATACCTGAGGACACTACCCCTTGTACCAGCTGGACTGCTGAAGAAACCATGAGAGTTCCCTGCACCCTCTACCCACTGCAGCAGTCTGGCAGTGGGGGCTGCTGCCTGTCTGTGACCTGCTGTGCACCTGCCAGACTAGGATGGGGACTGCAGAGCCAGTATAGGTGTCTGTACTCTGGGCCAGCTGCCAGTGGACTGTGGTTGCAGGGTTGGGCTTTATGCTGCACTACTGCCATTAGTGCCCCCTGCCCAGCCATCTGGGCAGCTATCACCCAGAAGATGTTCCAAGTGTGGTGGCCTGCTTTGAACTATCAAAGTATGTCCTCCTGGCCCCATTTGGCCAGGAAGTCAGCCACAGCCAGATGGATCCAAGGTGCCAGTTCTGAGCAAGCAGGATCCTGACACTGGCATCCCTAGCAGGAATTCTGGTGTTCCCTATTAGAAACCTGAAAAATCCCTGATAAAAAAAAAATCCCAAAGTCACTCTGTAAAATACCCCAAATCTATGTTCCACCATAAGTAAAACAAAAGACTACTATAAAGACAGAGAGCAAGACAGAGACAGTGATCAGTTGGACAATGTTTTATTGATATATCTTACAGTGTTAAAGCATGTCTCTTATAATAATAAAGTGAACTCTAAATACGTGTTTCATGAATTCATGAATACATGCTTTGCTGCACTCCCACAGGGCGATGGCCCCCACACAAGGGGTTCCCCCCCCCCAACAGTGGATTCAGGCCCCAATGCGGGGTTCAGTCATTTCACAAGGGGTGCGGCCACCCAACAGGGGTTTAAACCCCCAAACAATGGGTTCGGCCCCCCCAACAGGGGGTTTGGCCCTCTCACAAGGGGTATGGGCCCCCAACAGGAGGTTCATCCTCCACACAAGGGCTACAGCCCCCCAACAGGGGCCAAATGGCCAGGTACCACCCCCCTTGCAAGGTCCACATGCTCCACCCGAGCCCCCCAATTGCTGCCACACTTGGCCTCATCCCTCACAAGTTGCTGCAGCCCACCCAATGGCTGCCCCACTCAGCCCCACCCCCAGACCCCCCAATGGCTGCCCCACCCCTACTTACCCCCCAACTTGCACACCCAGGCCTCCATGGCTACCCCCACAACCCCAGGCACTGTCAGTTTTTTGAAAAATCAAACAAAAAACCCCCAGAAAAATTAATGGAAAAAAAAAAAAAGCCTCTGCTTACCTTAGAAGCAGGGCAGGGGAGTTCCAGGGCCTCCTGGCAGAGCCCCCCCCCAGGCAGCAGAGGTCAGCAGGGCCCAGGCTGGGGCTGCTAGGGCTGTCACCCTGCCCCTCACTGTGCAGGTGGGGCCCCAGTCAGCCAGATGGCAGCTGAACATCTGGCAAGTGCTGAGTTTTTGTTTTTTGTTTTTAAGTATGGGGTGTGGGGACAGGGATCGGGGGGCGCTTTTTGGGATGGAGCTGGCCAGGTCAGGTATGGGGTCCTCGGGGGGGGGTGGTGGTGGTGGTGGTGAGAGGGGCTGGCGCAGCACGGTTTGGGCCTCATGGGGCGGGCAGGGGGAGGGGCCAGCCAGGACAGGGGTTGGAGGCCTTGGGGGGCTGCCAGGCTTTGGGGAAATGGGTGGGGGCATCAGGGGTCCCTCCATGGTCCCCTCCCCCCTCCTCCAGCCCCCTCCAACCCCTTACTCACTGGCACTGGAGCCTTGGTGCTGAAACATGTGGTCTGGCCGGCCATGTATTTCAGCACCAGGGTGAGGGCCAACCATAGAGATGCTCTGGCAGAGTATCTCTGTGGAGGACCCAGCCTCCGGTTGTCTCAGGGCACGGTCCCTGCCCCACTTTTTTAAACTTAGATTTTTTTAGAGCCCTGGATATCCAGTGGTCTAATTTTCTCCCTGCACTAGAAACTTGCAGTGCAGGGAACATTTTTTTGTTCCTGCACGTGCCTATTGCCTCACCTCAAAGGGGTTCGAGGTGGGGCAAAAGGCACGTGCATGCTCATGTGGATGTGCCCAGAGAGGGTTGGGAGCTATTATGTGGCACATGTGCCAAAAAGTTTGGCTGCCACTTGTTACTTATACAAATGAAACCAAGCAGAATTAATTAATTTTACTTACTATCTTTGTGTTGTGTTGTGTTGTGTTGTATTGTGTTGTGTTGTGTTGTGTATGGTGCCCTAAGGAAAGATTCACTGATGTCTTTGGGGCCAAGGTACAGTGAGTCTTATTTACCTAGATAAGATTGTCCTCAAAAAGCATAATGGTTCTACAAATGTAATCCCTGCTTAAAGCTCTTCTCAGAGAGGCATGCACAAGAGATTGTAAATTAAGTGATCATTGTTTATTAGCTTGCTTCTTTCCATTTTATTTTGTTCTTTTCCTTTCTTTAATAATCACATAGTTTCATTGTTTATATCCGTGATTATTTGCTTGTCTTAACTGAGGTATTACCTGAGTCCTGGGAGGCATTCTATTTGACAAAACTAGTGGGATTAAAAATGCTGGATTCATATTAAGAGAAGCAGTAATTAACACTTGCTCTTCCATTTTTTATGTATTTTGTTTGTTAATATTTAGCAACTTGAAGGGTAAAAATATTTGGTTTTCTGAAACATTAAACACCCCTTTCAATGTCATAGAGTTTCAAGACAGCAGAAGAAAATTTATCTATGACGTATTTAAAAGGACTATTTAAAAATTTAATGCTGGGTTCTTTTTAATTCAGTGCAAGGACATACCCACCATAGAAGTGTAAATAAGCATCTCTCTCAACGCGCTTTCCGAAAAACTGAAAGAGATGTATTATACAACAGCTTTTCATTTCCTGGCCATGAATTATTTTATGTTCTGTAACAGGGGGCCGTCTCAAGGCTAGTCACAATGTCAGCCCACCCGCCTGTCTAGGGCAGTTTGCTCACCACACTTTGATGTAATAATACCAGATATAGCAATATGGGAGGCTACCCATTTAACACCCCAATATCTAGGGCATTATACACAGCTCTGAACCTTCTTTGTACTATGTCACATGGTTCAAAGATGACATCCAAAAGGCCTCTGGCCCAGCTTGGCCTCAGGTATCCTTAGGCATGCCTGAGCTTGACACCGTCTCACTGGGGCCCACTTGGCTTCTGACCCAAACTTAGCCTCAGGTATCCTTAGGTGTGCCTGGGCTGCATGCCCTCTCACTGGGACCTCAACTCCAGCTATTGCAGTCAGACCATGTGCAGTCCATCAGGCCCCCTTAAGGCTCTACTCTACTCTGCAACTGGCTCCCACTTCACTCCCTCACTGGGGACACTATTTTGCCCCCTCATTGGGGCTTTTGGGCCTTAGGTGCCTGTCGACATACCTGGGCCCCTCAACTCAACCTACTGCCTACTCAGCCCTCAGGTGCCTGTTAACATGCCTGGACCATGCCTCTGGCCCAACTCAATGGGCCTGAGCCCTGTGATTTTCTGTCAGGGTGTGCTACCCTAGCCTTTACCCTCCATGGGGTACCCATAAAACAGCAGGGAATGAGACTGTCTGGCACTCCATATTCAGGATTCACTAGGGAGGCACAGGTATAGCATTTCCTGGAAGGTTCCCTGCCACAGGCAGCCCCACCACACCATCCAGCCCCAGCAGGGTGTAGTTTTATGTCATGCCCCAGGACCAGAAACATCCTCCATCCCCATAGTTCCTACCCTGGACCTGCAGGTCCTCTGGGAGCAGCAGCTCTGGCCAAACAGTGTTGTCCCTATGGCAAATGCTGACTCTACTGTTCAGGGCCTGCTCTTATTCTCCAGCAGACAGGCCCTCCTCCAATCAGGCAAACATATGGTACCCCCCACCCTGATTGGCACTAAAGTCTCCTAAAGTCTGCTCTGCTGCCTGCTCAAACCCTTAAAGTGGCAGGCACCAAAGGTACCCTGCCACACATTCAAAGAATAAGATTTGTTTGAGTTACTAATTTTTTTTTTCTAATTAATTTCTACTAGAGTTGAACTTATGATTTCTAATGATCATTTGTAGTACACCTAAAGCTGGACAGCCATAAAATGACAGAAAGCCTCAGACCATTTTGGTGATGATTTTTCTACCACCACATTGAAAGTTTTTGGTAGATTTTATTTCTTCTGGGTCCTACTCCAGTGCCTTTACTCATGTGCCTGCCTTGTAGTCCTTTGACACACTTTTACCTTTTATATATGGAAGTGAATAAGATAGATTTTTTTTTTCCAGAAAACATTCTAATGCACCATGTAATCTTGTCACATTTGGCATTCTTCCTTCACAACAAAGACCATTTGGAAATTTCAAGATATGAATCCTTCAGAACTCTACTTTCCATTTCAAGCAAACATTTTCCAAATAGTTTACTGGAAGGGTTTTGATCGACATAGAGTTGTAGGATGAGATCCCATATTTAAATTCTAGATGTTCCTTTAAAGCGATACTTTTTTTCATTTTTTTTTCTTTTTGCAAGGACTGAAAAAGGCATTTCCCTTTCTAATTAATAGATCTTTAAAACTTCAGAAGCTTATGTCAGCTATATATTTAGAATAATCTCAAGCTTTAATTCTGAAGAAAAATGTACATAAAAGCAACTTGTGAGTTCATTTTCAGCTGCTTCAATTTATAGAGGGAAGCATCATTGAAGGAGAATCAGCTAATTGAACTATGTAAATAGGAATATAAGAAAACTTACTTGAGAAGTCATTTATTCATTAATTGAAGATGGAGTCAGTTTTGAAGTATTGCTTAGCACTTCAAGCTCTCAAGAGAAATTCATTCAATTATATTTCCATATCTAACTCTAGTAAGTGCATGTTAATGTTAGAGAAACAATACACAGTGGATGGTATATATATTTTAAATGTTTTCAGATATTTCCTAGGGGAGTTTATTTACTGGTTATAAATATTACCTCATCATAATAGGAGAAGTATACTACCATGGAGTAGTTTACAAAGAAAGTAATTTTTCATATAAGACTTCAAAAAGAACACTTTTTAAAATTTGTTTTCTCTTAATTTAAAATGATTGTGTTCAGGACACGGATTTGTGCGACCACTAGATACACTTCCCAATAGATTTCAAGTCCTTATTTAATTACAGATGATGACAGTAAATTGCCAATTTAACCTCATCAACTCTTGAGCATTAACTGAAAAAAATAGGTATTATATTTGCAACTGAACGGTAACTGTTTTAAATTATGAGGAGCTAGATGCAATTAAGGGCTTTTAAGTGCTTACAAGTACTAATTCTTAGGTTATAATACCCAGGAAAAAATACAAAACCTGGAGTCAAGCTCCCTATCGTTGTTGTCCTCTGTGGTCAGATACGACTGAATTTCATCTCATGGCTAATGCATTCAGTGTTTGGTTCTCTGATAACCTATACCCTGCATTTTGCCTCAAATGTGTGTGTGTGTGTGTGTGTATATATATATATATATATATATATATATATATATATAGACTTGAGACATGAACATAGACAGAGTGGACTAGGAGAAATGTTCCTGTTAACATTTTTTTTTCTTGTAAGCGTTTGTGCTCAGCACACTAGATTTGGTTCACAAATCTAGTTGTGCCAATTGGTAATAGGTCTTGCATTTACAGTATTTTTCTTTCTTTGAACATCAGTATTAGGGTGAAATTTCATGTTACACTTAAACCATACTAAGGACATTTAAAGCATGAGCATTCACACACTAAAACTCTTTAACTTATGCTAAGTATCCTCTAAGCATCTCAACATTACACCACTTCAGTTAAGGGGTAACTCTGGGCCTAGATCATGTTAGGGTAATTTTAGTCTGCTGACTGGAAATAAACCAAGCAATTTGCAGTCCTCCAGCTTCCAAGGATTCACTGTTCACAGCCCTCTCTCTGCCATTCAGAGAAAGGATAGAGCCCAGGTGTCCTTGCTTCTAACCACACCCTTGCACTCTAGCCCTATAGTAGCAAGTCAGAGCTGGCAGGAAAGAAACAGTTTTAACCTTAGCATGTGACTGCTCACAGCATGTTCTAACTTTACACCACTTAGCATTCTACAGATTTAGTATGGCCAAAATATAATATGCAACTGCAACCTAACTTATACTAATTAATTCTTTGTGTCGTTTTTAAGTCTTTATATCTTTTAATGATTTACTGTATTTTATTAGTGTGAGCAGACCACAGTTGTCCATACCATAGTTGTCTGTAGGGGAGTTTCTTCATCAAAATCATAACACCTTTTTAGTTACATTTACTGAAGGACACCCAGCGGGTGGGTCCAGGTGGGGAAGGGATCAGGGGGCTGGTGGAATGGATGGGTCTGGGAGTGTCCTCCCATGGTCCCCTCTCCCTTCATTCAGCCCCCTGACCCCTTTTTACATTTACTTCAGTCCTTTAGTCCTTCAGTTTAATGTTCTATCTTGCTGATTTATTTTCATTTTTTTGGTCAAACTGCTTAATTGGAAATGGTTCAGTTTCTTGATTGGATGGCTTTAGGTTGTCCGTGATTGATTGGCATAGAGAAAATAAGTGACATCTATTGCCATGTAGACTTTTGGTTTTGTCTTCAAGATTATACCTCTGTTTACCAAATCTTATGCTAGCTCTGTGTCCTTGGAGACTTCATTATTGATGTGCATGACAGAGTAATATGCAGGTAAAGGAATTTGAATATAGGTAAAAGAACATGCTGATGCTCTAATGTTGAAGCCTTTTAAGTAGCCTCATCTGACCCTTGGAGCCTGTTGTTGGAGCCTGGTAAGTAGGCATATAAGGAGTGAGCTAGTTAAACATATTCTGCTTTTTTTAAGGCTAATATTCAGTCCAAAATATGAGCATTAAACTCCAAAGCAATCTGTGATGACTTGCAGGTCTTCCTAGGAATAAGCACCCAACACACTCATCAGCAAGCAGAAGTTTTTGGATAAATTTGTGAAGCACTCTTGTTTTGACTTGCAGTGAGTTTGGATTAAACAGTTTTCCTTCATTTTCACCTCTAAACCAAATATCTATATCAAAAATCACTGAAAGCAGCTAGCAGCATGACAATAAGAAGATACTAAATAGTGCAGGTGGTGGAGACACAATCTTATCTTAGTGTGTCAAAAATTGGAAATTTTTGAAGATAAGAGCTATCTTCCATCACTCTTGCCATCATCCCATCATGAAAATATGTAAATGTTATAATGTAATTGTCAGGGCAGCAAATCCTAGATAAAGTTTCCATAGGGTTTCTCTGCTAATACTGTCATATGACTTTGTTAGATAAAGACACAGTAGAGGTCAATAATTTGCTGTCTGTATTTTTCTTGTGTTTGCCAGGTGCTAAAGATCATGTTTGTTGTGTCTCCTGTCTTTGAAACCATGGTGCGTATCAGGGAAAAAAATGTACTTCTGCAGCAAATAAAGCAGATGATGATGATTCTACCAAATGACTTGCCAACTGCAACTATGAGGAAGATTTTCCAGTGACTGACATGCATGAAATGATTCTGGGGTACTCGTCTGAGAAAATGTCTTCCCTTTATTTTTGTAATGGTATAAAATGTCTGATTTAAATCTTTGTCACCATAAGGAGAACTGGCAATGGGGACTTCTGAACTTCACCATACTTCACAGCCACTCTCAAATATGAATGTTGACATTGTGTTTATCCTAAATGCCCTATCTTGATACTTTGTCTCAAACTAACAAAAAACGGATACACAAGTGGTATGGCTTACATAACAAAGGGTAATCTTATGCCCCAAAAGGAGGGCAATGCTCTGGTAACCTTTCTCCAAGCACTGTTTTTACATATTTCTCAATTATTCTTCAATGTAAAATCTACATTAATGTATAATTTGAATCATTCCATTGCAAATCATAGTATTCTTAATTGCATTTTAATTATGGGATCACAGTCTCTCCCAATGGGTTTCCATCATTGCAAATGTAAAGTTAAACTGACTCTTCAGGTATAGCATGATCTGAAAACAAATGGATTACATAGTCCTCAACTATGTCCACTGCATCTACCTGTGTAACCTGGATATAGCGATACATGAAATACTTTCAGAAGAGATGTGATAGTGGAAAGAATCAGCCAGTTTCTCATAAAGTGGGGTGGAATAATGATAGAAGGATAGAGAAGTATTGTCCCTATCAGGGTTTTTCCTATTCTTTTTTGTATGTACAGGTTTTCCATTGACTTTCTAATGTAAATTCACACATGGCAATTGAAGCAAAGGCTCGTTCATGCTCCCAAGCTACAGTGTCATGCTCCTCTTGTCTCTCTTTCTGTCTCCTTGATGCTTTGCCTTTTGGTTATCTATTGGGTGAGCATCAACAGAAAAGTTGTCTGAATAAGGTTTTTCCTATTCTTTTTTGTATGTACAGGTTTTCCATTGACTTTCTAATGTAAATTCACACATGGCAATTGAAGCAAAGGCTCGTTCATGCTCCCAAGCTACAGTGTCATGCTCCTCTTGTCTCTCTTTCTGTCTCCTTGATGCTTTGCCTTTTGGTTATCTATTGGGTGAGCATCAACAGAAAAGTTGTCTGAATAAAGTCACCCC
>NW_005842287.1:196615-243167 GCF_000455745.1 Alligator sinensis
CAAGCAGGAGCTGTGGGGGCTCCAGGGCTTCCTGGCAGAGCCCTTCTGGGCAGCACAGGGCAGCAAAGTGCAGCAGGATCCAGAATGAGGCTGCTGGGGCTGTTACTCTGCCCTGCACTGTGTGGGCAGGGCCCCAGTGACCCAGACAGCAGTTAGAACTGCCGGTAAGGGCCGGGGAGGGGGTTGAGTTTTTTTCGGCAGCCAGAACATCTCTATAAAAGACCCAGTCTCTGGTTGCATGCCCCATTTGTTTGTTTGTTTTCTGTTGGGTTTTTTGACCCCTGGATATCTTGGGCTCTAATTTTGCCCCTGCACTGCCAACTTGCAGTGCAGAGAACATTTTGTTATTCTTGCATGTGCCTCTAGCAGCATGTCAAAGGGGTTTGAGACACTTCAAGAAGCATGCGCAGGCTCATCTGGACGCGCCCTGAGAATAGATCTATGAGGTAATGTAACTTGGAGATTTTTCTATCCAATAAGGAAGAATTATGGAACAAATTATAAACAGGCAACTTGATAATATCCCAAGGGTCAGCAGGGGATAACTAATAACTGGGGATCCTGGTTTTCTCTGATTTAAAAAAAAAATCTCCAATTTTCAATTAAGGGAAGGTAACCCCAAATCCACATTTTTCCATGATTGATATGAAACACCACAAATATAAAGAGATATGTATATAGTTATATTTCATTTTAATCATGGAAAAATGTGGATTTGGGGTTCCTTTTTTTTTTTAAGCTGAAATTTGGGGATTTTTTTAAAATGAGAGAAAATCAGGATACCTGTTAAAAAACCAACATGGATTTGATAAGAATCAATATATATTCTAGTCACAATTCTTCAAAGTGTTTGCTACCCAAACAACTTGGTGTCATCTTCAAATTTATTAAGTATAGAATCAATTTAATCCCCCAAGTTAATGAACATCAGGGATCCTGGTTTTCTCTGCTTAAAAAAAAAAATTCCCAATTTTTGGATTAAAAAAAAATAACCCCAAATCCACATTTTTCCATGATTAAAATGAAACAGTACTAATACACACACACACACACACACACACACATATATACACTGCTAATATATGTATATTTCCAGGATTAAAATGAAACACATATTATATATAGATATAAATATATATATAGGTATATATAGATCTCTCTCTCTCTCTCTCTCTCTCTCTCTCTCTCTCTCTCTCTCTCTCTCTCTCTCTCTCTCTCTCTCTCTCTCTCTCTCTCTCTCTCTCTCTCTCTCTCTCTCTATATATATATATATATTAGCAGTGTTTCATTTTAATCATGGAAAATGTGGATTAGGGGTATTTTGTAATCCAAAAATTGGTTTTTTGGTTTTGTTTTTTTGGGTTTTTTTTTTTAAGCAGAGAAAACCAGGATCCCTGATGACCATATTAAACAGTAATTAACCCAGCACAAATCCCTGGGGAACCCCACTGATTTCTCCTTCCAGGTAGATATTGAACCATTGAAGTCCAGAAGTGCTCCTGTGAACAGGGATATTTCTAACTAAAAAAAAAAAAAACATTGGTTTGTAGTGAACTGGACAGAACCAGAAGCCACATTTCAGGAGGAGATCATTTTAGGTAGCCTTGTATTTATATCTCCTTTATGAGTGATCCTTCCATAGAAATTAAATGAAAGAACAGAGGTCATTTTGATAATAGAACCATTATTATTGGTTATCTAGATTGCCTGGCTAATGACATAATTAACATAATATTACCATCCTCTGCTCAGTGCCATACTACCATTATAATCAAGATAGGTTCTACAAAGAGCAGGATACACCATTGCTTGCATACTAAAGAAAAACACATGATTTTTAAAGACAGTTTGGAAGATCTGGAGAAGAGGAGTCTGAAAGAGGATTTGATAGAAGTACTGAAATACATAAAGGTTTGTTACCAAGAGACCTCTTGTTGGGTCTGAATTAATTCAAGTCAACAGGGCTGCATGTCCAAGTGGTTGGGGTCACTCTTATATTTAAGGAGACCTGAACAGTTCTTATCTATGAGTGGGATCATTTCAGATGAGTTCTTATTAAACCAATCATTTCAGCTGTGATGCAAGGTACCACAAGAGTCCAAAGAAGTTGGATAGATGAACCTTCCTTTGAGCTGAACCCAATTCTCCTCAGTGGTATTACATGGCTTAAGATACTAGAACCCCAGAGAGATTTTTGATGAATTCATAGATTCATAGACTGTAGAGTTGTAAGGAACCGCAATGGACCATTGTGTCCGACCCCCTGCCCCTGGCAGGAAAGAGGACCGAGGTCAGATGACCCCAGCCAGGTGACTATCTAGCCTCTTCTTGAAGACCTTCAAGCTAGGTGATAGCACCACTTCTCTTGGAAACCCATTCCAGATCCTGGCCACCCTTACTGTGAAAAAAATTCTTCCTAATATCTAACCTAAATCCACTCTCAACTAGTTTACACCCATTATTCCTAGTCACTCCTTGGGGTGCCTTAATAAACAGTGCTTCCCCTATTCCCCATTGACCTCCCCTAATAAATTTATAGGCAGCCACAAGATTTCCCCTCAGCTGTCTCTTGTGAAGGCTGAAGATATTCAGCTCTCTCAACCTCCCCCTGTAGGGTCTATCATGAAGGCCACTAATCATGCGAGTGGCCCTCCTTTGGACCCTCTTGAGATTCTCCGCATCCCTCTTGAAGGGTGGTGCCCAAAACTGGACACAGTACCCCAACTGCAGCCTGACCAGTGCCGCATAGAGGGGGAGCATCACCTCCTTTGATCTATTAATCATGCACCTGCTAATGCACGACAAGGTACAATTGGCTTTGTTGATTGGCTCATGTTCATCTTGGTGTCAGTTATAACTTCAAGATCCCTCTCTGCTTCTGAGCTGCTGAGAAGGACACTACCCAACCTATAGGTGTGCTGGGGGTTCCTCCTTCCCAGGTGGAGTACCTTACATTTATCTTTATTAAATTGCATCCTATTTCTCTCTGCTCATTGATCTAACCTGTCCAGGTTGAATTGAGATGATGTGCCTTCAGCTTTCAGTTGTGTGGCATTTATTCTTAGTAAAAAGAGTAGCAAGAAACTCTTATACAATTACCTGGGACAAAATGTAACTTTCATACATACCAATGAAAGATCAATATCACAGTCAGCACTCTGATAGGATCACATTCTGATTACATTACAAAAGTCTCGTGAGCAGGTGAATATCAGGTCAAATTGATGCCAGTGTCCAGATTGTGGGTGGTTCCAAGATACTTTATGTTGGGGTTTCATATTGAAAAATGACTTGGTTATACATAGCTCAATGCATGGACATATCTCAAGACAACATTGTACATTTTCATTCATTTTGCTGACAGCACTGGTGCCCAAGGAGCAAGGCCAGGCAGCATACTCAGTGCTAACCCTTGCATTGAAGTATCTGAGCATGAGGATTTTTTCATTAGGTGAAATGTTACTGATTAAGGCACTAAGCTTAGAAGCAGTCCTTTGATTTGGATGAAGCAGTGAGAGTTGGAGTGTATGTATATGAGACTGACAGGACCAGAGGCAGTAATGAGTCAAAGCACCATTAATCTTTTGGAGTGTTTGTTCGGGGGTTCTACTCAAACAACAGTTTATTTTTAACTGCAAAGCCAACACCATGCTTTCTGATTCCTTCTGACTGTTTACCACAGGAGAAAAATGTAGTTTTTCTCTTTCAGGCAGCCAGTGCCTAGTAGTCTGTTCTCTTGTAGAGTGATGATATTGGCATTCAGTCTCAGCAGTTCTGCATCAATTACTGCAGTTTTTTGTGTGTCATCAATAATTTGGAGGCTGTCAGATATACCTGGGGGTCACTATACATACATTCCAAGTTCCAATCTTTAGGATTGAAAGTTTTTTTTCTAGCATTTTTTTTTGTAGTAGCTGGTGGTGTGAGATAGCAGTCTGCTCTCTAGTTGAGTCTGTAAGCTCCAAACACCCACTGAAGCAACATACTGTGGCAGAAAAAAAACACCTTATTGGCTGGGGACTTCCCAGGTTGAGGCAGGTGGTAGTTTTCCAATGAGGTGTAATGACCTCTCCCACCATCAGAGACAACCCCCAGCACCTGAATCTATGCCAATAAATGCCATGGCTTATAACCAGTAACTGTTGACTCTCATTTGTTTCAGCATGTTGGTAAAGCTGGAGTAACCTGTGCAGGATGCAAAAGTCTGGACCTTTGCTTGGTGGTCAAGAGTTGCCCAAGCATCAGAAACACCCTTTTGACTTTGCTGACTTATTCACTGGAAAGGTAGAAGCAATACAATGTGGGACTGGGAAAGTTGTAGGAACTGCTGGGAAGAAGATAGAATAATTGAATGACCACCGTAGGGACTCCCCTCTGGATTTTCTTTCAGGGTTTATTCCCTTAGCTTTAACCTCCCCTGATACAAGTCACAAGGAAGTAGTTACGGTTACTCTCATCTTCTTCCACCAGATTTGCTCCCTCTTTAAAAAAAAGGCAAGAAGTGAGCTATAGATCAATTAGCCTCACCTGAATACCTGAGATGTTACAAGAATATGCTAAAGAAGGCCATTTGAAAGCATCAGAAGGAGAAACAGTTTATTACAAGTAGACAGCATGGATTTATGAATTTATAGATTTATGACAAATTATGTCAAGCAAATCTGATCTTCTCCTTTGACAAAGAAACTACTTGGATGGATGAAGGGAATGCTAGAGATATTGTATATCTGGACTTCAGCAAGACTTTTGACAAGGTCCTACGTGGCTTTCTATAAGCACATTGGAAAAAAATGTGAGCTGGATAAAACTACAATAAGTTGGATAGATAATTGGCCCATTAGGCACAAGGAATGGGTAACTATTAATTGGGCCATGTCAAAACGGCAGGAAGTTTTGAGTGGAGTCCCACAGGGGTCTTTCCTGGGCCTGGTACATGTTAATTAATTATTTGGAAGTTAGGGTAGGAAGTTTTTTTATTATGTTTACAGACTATGTGAAACTAGGAAGAATTTTGAACACTTTGGTGGAAGTAAATGCAATTCAAAAGAATCATCATAGATTAGAAAGTTGGCCTACAGCTAATAGAATAAAGTTTAATGTCAACAAAGTCAAGGGCTTCAGAGGAATAAAACAGCTCCAGAGGGAGGAAAAAAACAGAACAAAAAACATGGCTATGAAATGGGTGACACCTGGCTGGATGGCAGCTCTATGGAAAAGGATCTGGGAGTCTTGGTAGACCACAGACTTAATGTGAATCTGCAGTATGATGCAGCTGCACAAAAGGTTATAGCAAAACCCCCAGTTTTCTTTTTTTTTTCTTTTAAAATGCATTCTATCCCCTTCCACAACCGTTTATGACTTTGTCTCTCCCTCTTATTCCCTATAGAAAAGTATAAGTAAGCTGAGATGTAGGATAAGCTTTAACATTTTATTTTAGGTAGTAAGTTTTATTTTTCTCTCCCCTCTGCAAATAAGTGCCCTGCTATTTTGATATAAACATCCACTGTTTTATAAGTGATAATTATTATGTTTGTATTGATTTTTTTTTTCTGCTTTTATATTGTGTGATTACTGTTTTAGGCCTATATATGCAAGTTAGCATAAGTCATGTCTGGTTTCCATCTTGAAATGTTAAGCCTCCATCTTATCTCCATGCCCAGTTGTGTAACCTATGACTCACACCTACCCCTCCTACGTAACTTGGTTCCTGAATGAATGAAGATGAATGAGGGTGCTTGAGAGACAATGGCAGTAGGTCTAAAAATAGCTCCCTCTGAATACCTGGACCAAGAACCCAGCCCTTGGAACCACCCTCAGCATTCAAGAAACAAAAGATGAGGCAACCCACCATTTTTCCAAGCCTACACATGCTCAGTAAGAACACCTGGGACCCTCTGGAACAGGACTGGCATTGTGTGGACAAGACCTCCCCATAGGAAATCATAGCTTTGTCTAACTGGGTCTTGAAAATCCCTAAGCATGGAGCTTCCACTACCTTTCTGGATAACCTGTTCCAGTGTTTTACTAGCCTCCTAGTGAGAAAATTATTTCTAATATCTAACCTAAACTTCCTTTGCTGCTACTTGAGACTGTTGCTCCTTGTTCTGTCATCTGCCACCACTAAGAACAGTATAGCTCCATACTCTTTTGAATCCCTCTTCAGGTAGTTGAAGACTACAAATAAGCCTCCTCTCAGTCTCCTCTTCTCTACACTAAATAGGCCCAGTTCCCCCATTCTTTCCTTATAAATCATGTCTCTGAACCCCCTCACCAATTTTGTCACACTCCGCTGGACTTTCTCCAATTTGTCCACATACTTGGGGGGGAGGGGGGAACTGAATGCAGTACTCCAGATGTGGCCTCACCAGTGTTGAATAGAGGGGAATAATTCCTTCCCTTGACCTACTGGCAACATACCTATCAATTTAGCCCAATATGCTGTTAGCCTTCTCAGCAACTGGGACTGTAGGGGTTTCTGCCTTCCTCGTGTGAGGTGTTACGTCTCAGCTCTGTATTCTTGGGCAACCCTGGTACAGGATGCAGTCTGTCTGACTTACAAAGGACTCACCCCCCCCTCCCTCCCCTCCTCTACCTAAACGAAACTGATTAAGATGCAGTGAGAGATGCACCTAAGACCCTCACCAGATAAGGGTGAGAAGAGTGAATCAACTGCCCTAGGTCTCATTTACATGAGAGATGGAAAACAGAAAGCCTGAAGCAGAGACTGCAGTGAATTCTGGGACCAGAGAAGCAGGAGAGCGCTGCATGATGGGGAATCTGTGCTTCCAATGTTAATCAACCCATGTTCACACACACCCAGCTCAGCATTTATCAGACCAGTTCTAATCTGGATTTACTAAGGACTTTAGTGATCAGCCCGGCCAGGTCAGGTGTGTCACGTTAATTTGTGTGTTTGTGTGTATGACTGATTTGGTGACTGGAGGAACCCAGCCCATTGAGATTGAGTCCTGCAAGATAGCTCCACTGGGGGTGAGGGCTTGCAGAAGGGAGAAATACAGCTCTGTATAGTAACACAAGCAGCACATTGACAGAATCACCAAGACCCTAGAAACTATCCCTAATAAATGAGCACACCCCAAAGTAATGGGCAAATTTGGTAACAGAGGGGGGTGTTGCCTCATTCTTGGATGTCTCAAATATTTTTTAACTAACTTTGCAGCAAGGTGTTGGCTACTTGTGGGGAAACTGGAGGAGCAGCCCTAAATCCCAAGAGAAGAGCAGAGGACCCAGGAAAGGCCAAAAGAATCTCCTACCTCTTAGGAGACAAAGCAGCTCCAGAGGAGTCTCAATTAACCCTGATCCTGCCCCAGACATGCTTTAGAAGTGTGTGTCAGGTGTGTCTGGGTGAGTGCTCTGCAGTTTCTGGTATAGCTGTAAGCCTCGTACTGGCTCCAGAATAAAGCCAGCATGCTGGGGAGAGCCAGCACTGTGCAGAAGAAGGCCAACATGCTGGGGAAAGCCAATATAGCCCTGGGGAAAGCCAGAACACTGTGCAGGCAGAGTCATCCACAGGGTGAGATCTATAGGAGACCTCTGGAAGCCTGGAGACCTGAAGGAGTGTCCAGCAATGGGGGCCTGAGGGCAAAATCCACAGATGGAGAACAAGAAAAGAATCTTCAATTGTAAATGCAGGAACATTTGAGGTTCTGAATACTTTATGTTTTACACATGAGTTCATTGAATTGTTGAAGTATGGACTGATTCTAATAGGTACTACTCTGATGATCAGGTAGCTTGTAAAAGACTTATCATGAGTTTGTTTGTAACCTTTTCATTTTGTTTTACTTGGAACACCTGGTTGGAATAAGGATGGGGAAAGGGGAAGGCAGGAGCCAAGGAAGATGACCAACAGTCTCATCAGTGTGATTAATTTCATCAGGTGCCTTCTGATTAACTAATTAGAACAAGCCATGGTGGGCAAGACCAGGAAGGGAATGCACTGACATAAAGAAAAGGAAAAAGAGTATCATCTGCAATCAGGAAACCCCTAATTGACTGGGAATAAGATCCAGGTGCCTATAAGTAATGATGCACTCAGAGCATTGTGTACACCACTGTGGTCCCCATGCTTTACCTGTGGCAGATTAGGGTGTTATGCCTTCCAGTTGTATCAGGGTTGACTCCAGTTTTGCTAATAGGTTAGGCAGTGGATTTGTACATCATTTTTTGGATAGGGATGAATATATATATATATATATATATATAATATGGATAGAGGCTTAAACTTGATGACCTCTGGAGGTTCCTTCCAGCCCTACTTCTCTATGATCGCATGATTTTATCAACCCTATTGAGCAACTACAAGTCATAGTACTCTAGCCTGTCTCTGGAGATGACCTTTGGAAGTTTCTTCCATCCCTACTTCTCTATGACTATGACTATGATTCTGTGACTCTAAAAGAATCTTAAAATGCTATTCTCTGAGTGCGTCTACATGTGATGCTATGTTGCTGTAGCAACATACTGTGGTGATGTAGCATCAGTGGACACAAACCATGATGCCACAGTTATGTCACCATAGCAACATGCTCCCTCACTATAGCGTGTTGCTATGGTGATGTAGCGGATAAAAAACAACTGTGCCCCTGGCACAGTGCACTATGGGCTGTAGCTGTGCTTTCATTTATTACTTCCAAAAAAACCCCATTACATGATGGCACAGTAACAACAGCATGATAGGGGCATGTATAGTGTATAGATGTGTCCTCTGTGTCCACAAAGACAAGAAATCATATTTGTAGATCCAATTACAGGAATTTATGGAGCTAAGAATTGGGGATGATCCTAAAAAATGAGCCCACCTACATAGATAATTTGAACTTTGCCCTTAACCTACGAAAGTAATAATGGATACCCAGTACCTTTATGAGTCTGTACCTTCAGTAATGTAACTTAGAGAAAATGCAAAATTACCCTATTTATGTGAATCCAAGATGACCCTGAATTTATAGATTCATAGATATTAGGGTCAGAAGGGGCCTCAGTAGATCATCAAGTCCAACCACCTGCTCTGGGCAGGAAAGAGCGCTGGGGTCAGATGACCCAAGCCAGGTGCTTGTCCAGTCTCCTCTTAAAGACCCCCAAGATAGGGGAGAGCATCACCTCCCTTGGAAGCCCATTCCAGATTCTGGCAACCCTTACTGTAAAGAAGTTCTTTCTGATGTCCTTCCTGAATCTGCTCTCTGTCAGTTTCTAGCATTATTTCTAGTTACTCCAAGGGGTGCCCTGGTAAACAGAGTATCTCCTAGCCCTTGCTGTTCCCCGCCTCATCCCCCCAGTGAATTTGTAGGCATCCACAAGATCACCTCTCGGCCTTGTCTTGTGGAGCTAAAGAGATTCAGGTCCCTCAATTTCTCCCTGTAGGGCCTTCCCTACAGGCCCTTAACCATAGGAGTAGCCCTCTTCTAGGCCCTTTCAAGGTTATCCACATCCCGCTTGAAATACGGCACCCAAAACTGGATGCAGTACTCCAGCTGTGGTCTCACCAGTGACACATAGAAGGGAAGTATCACCTCCCTGGCCCTGTTTGCAGTGCACCTGCTAAGGCATGATAAAGTGTGTTTAGCTTTACTGATCACTTCATCACATTGATGACTCATGTTCATCTTGGAGTCAACTATGACTCTGAGATCCCTTTCTGCTACAGTGCTGCTGAGAGGGTCATCCCCTAGCCTGTAAGTATGTTGCTGATTCCTTCTCCCTAGGTGCAGCACTTTGCATTTGTCCTTGTTGAACTGCATCCCCTTCTGTTTTACCCACTTCTCCAACCTGTTCAAATCCTCCTGGATTAATTCCCTGCCCACTAGCAAGTTTACTTTACCGCATAATTTTGTGTCAGCCATGAATTTGGACAGTGTGCACTCCATGCCCTCATCCAAATCATTGATGAAGACATTGAACAGCACTGGTTCAAAGACTGAACCTTGGGGAACTCCACTGCCCATATCTTTCCAGGTTGATGCTGACCCATTCACCAGCATTCTCGGGGTGCATTAGCCAATTTGTCATCCACCTGATCATGTAATCATCTATGTCACAGCCTGACAGTTTATTTATGAGTATAGGATTAGATATTATATTGAAGGTCTTCTTAAAATCCAGGTCTTCTTAAAATCCAGGTAGAAGACATCTACCTCTTCCCCTGCATATAAACATTTTGTTACTTGGTCATAAAATGAAACAAGGTTAGTCAGGCAGGATCTACCTGCTATGAACTTGTGCTGGTTGCCCTTCAGCATTATTTTTCCTGTTGACCTCCCACAGATGTGATCCTTAATAATTTTTTCAAAGGTTTTCCCAAAGATAGAGGTGAGGCTACCTGGCTTATAGTTACCCAGATCCTCCTTCCTCCCCTTCTTGGAAATAGGGACCATGTTGGTCCTTTTACAATCCTCTGGGACCTGACCAGAGCACCATGAGTGCTCAAACAACCATGCCATTGGTTCTGCTATGACACTGGCCAATTCCTTCAGCATGCTTGGATGAAGATCATCCGGGCCTGCTTAAACACATGCAGCCCTTCCAACTGTCTGTTCACTAAGTCGGCACTAACAGTTGGTGGGATGGTTTCCCTCCTGTGCTCATCTATAATCCAACTGATAGATTTGTCCTGATCCATGTTTAGGAATACAGAAGTAAAACAACTCATTGAAGAGCTCAGCTTTGTCCTTCTTATCTGTCACCAATTGGCCTAGTCTGCCCTGTAGATCGACCACTCAATTTAAGATGACTGCTCAATAATTAGATTCTATACATGGAAAATGTATAAATTTGTTGTCATTTTCCATGTACATAATATAATTGTTCATCGATCATATTAAATGCATCCCATTCGCCACTTCAGGGAGGCAAACAGTGGTGGAAAGGCAGTGGGAGAGGCAGGCAGTGTGGCAGGGGTCAAACACTTGTTCCATGCCAACTGTCTTCCTCAGCATTTGTCCTACCCTCAGGTTGGCCTTATAGTAATGGTGTGGAGTCTACCCTGCTGCTACAGGGCTGGGCTGGGGCTATGATCCAGGGAGGGCAGAGTGGCAGGGTAGAAAGGGAACTGAGGCTGTGGGTGAGGGCAGAAGTAGTGCAAGGGGAGATATGTGGGGAACAGGTACAGGTACATGGGGAGATGAGGGAGTGAGCCAGGGTGTACAAAGTCTGTGGAGATGTAGGCAGCAGCTCCAGCTCCAGCCCTGACACAAATTTGGGGCTGAAGCCATAGTTGTAATAGCTCTGTGTTCCCCACCCATCTGCAGCTTTTCCCATGTTCAGTGGAAAATGAGGAATTATTCTTGGAACTGAATATATATACACACACACACACACATAAAGAGAGAGAGAGAGAAAGAGAGAGAGACATTGTCAACCCATATTCAGCTTAGAGTCAATAATGACTCCAAGATCCTTTTCTGCCTCTGTGCTCAAGAGAAGGGAGTTCCCCATCCTGTAGGTATGCTGCTGGTTCTTCCTCCCTAGGTGCAATACCTTGCACTTGTCAGTATTGAAATCCATCCTGTTCTCATCCTCTCACCCCTGTAACCTGTCCGGATCTGATTGCAGCCTGTCCATCTCCTCTAGTGCTCCCACTTCTCCCCACATCTGAGTGTCATCAATGAATTTGAACAAGGTGCTTTTCACCCCCTCATTCAAGTCTCTGATGAAAATGTTGAACAGTGTGGGCCCAAGGTCCGAGCCCTGGGGAACCCCCCTACCCACATCCCTCCAGGTTGAAAATGACCCATCCACCACCGCTCTCTGGGTGCGGCCCTCCAGCCAATTAGTGACCTATCCAACCATGAAGGCATTGACACCACAGTCGCTTAATTTCTTAATGAGAATGGGGTGAGAGACAGTGTTGAAGGCCTTCCTAAAGTCCAGAAAGACTATGTCCACCACGACACCTTCATCTAAGGCTTTTGTGACTTGGTCGTAGAAAACCACCAGATTGGTCTGATAGGACCTGCCTCTAATGAACCCATGTTGGTTGCCCCTAAGCATAAGTTCCCCTGCTGGTCCCTCGCAGATATGCACCTGGATAATTTTCTCAAAAAGCTTCCCCAGGAGCGAGGTAAGACTAATGGGGTCTATATAGTTTCCTGGGTCCTCCTTCCTCCCTTTTTTGAAAATGGGGACCACATTGGCCCTTTTCCAGTTCTCTAGCACCTCACCAGAGCACCATGAGTGTTCATAAAGCCATGCCAGGGGTTCTGCAATGACCTCTGCTAATTCCTTCAGCACTCTGGGGTGGAGATCATCAGGACCTGCTTATTTGAACACAACTAGTTCCACCAGAAGTTCCCTGATTAAGTCCTCACTGACCTTGGGCCTGGCTGTGTCTCCCCTGGGATCATCGGGGATCCCAGTGTGGGGGGGTGATGACTTGGTCCCTGCTCAAAAAAAGGAGGCAAAGAAATTGTTAAAGAGATTAGCTTTGTTGTCTGGTGTGACCACCAGATTTCCTAGCATGTCCTGCAGAGGCCTCACTTTACCCAGTACCTTCTTTTTACCCCCTATCTGTTTTAACAATAACTTCCTGTTATCCTTGATCTGGGTTCAATAGCTCAATCACTTCACTTTAAAGCTTTCACCTGGAAAGTTGGAAGTGGTGGAGTCTAACCACCCACACCCAGCACTCAGAGGAGGTTTAGTCTGGTATCTGTTGACTTTTCAGCACAGGAATATGAGCACTGCACCACAGGTTAGCCATTTCCTTACAGTTTCCTGGTGCTGAGTTTTAAGCTGAGCTACTAATATAATAATTGGAAGCATGAATAGAGGGGAATTTGAGAGCCTAATATAGACCTTAGACCATCTACCATCCAGCCCAGCAACCACCTCACTGAGTCACACTCTATCCTGGCTCCAAATATTTCCCAAAACACCAGATCAAGGGCTTTTTAGGGAATGACTTGTGGTGTCATGGTTAGACTACTATGATGAGAAGTTGGAAAAACCCAGGTTCAGAACTTCTCTATGGCCCTGGTTTCCTTCTTTCCAGGTGAATTCCCAAGCCAGTAGAGGAAAAGATGAGAATTGTCTCTCATAGCCAGACTCCCTGACTAGCACTTACTAAGTATTTTTTTTTTTATCTATTGGTAATTGTTCTATTAAATTCAGTTGAGTTATTCCCATTAATAAGTGTATTACCATCAACACATAATAGTATCTAACTTTTAAGAAGTCATTGTTCTTAAATGAATATTTCAGTTTTTAGTTTGCAAGCCAAATCCATTAACTACTTTGTGTGTGTAAGATGGGGTCATCAATTTTTTTGATGTTGAAGAGGAATATTTAATAAGTATCCATGTCCAGGTAATATTAGAGTGTTGCTAAATAATTATTTGAAAACAATATTCACCCAGTTATCTAAGTTAATAGTTGCCAACACTATTTAATAAGGATGACCAGGGATCCAGGTTTTCGCTGATAACCCCCCCCCCCGAAAACAACCCCCCCCAAATTTTCGGATTTAAAAAAAGTAACCCAAAATATATTTTTTTCCATGATTAAAATGAAACACCACTATGTATATATCTGTATATTACTGGTGTTTCATTTTCATCGTGAAAAATTGTGGATTTGGGGTTACTTTTTTATTCCAAAAATTGAGGATTTATTTTTTATCAGAGAAAACCAGGATCCTTGCTGATCAATGTGTAGGTTTTGTGATAGCTAAGAGATCACTACACAATTCAGGATAAAAGATATCCATGTCTTTCTCAGTACCTTAAATGCCTTAAATGACCTTAAATTCAATAGCTTACAGTCATCAACTGTTGACGAGCAAACAGTTCATGTTTTCAGGTTTATTTATTTAGTTATTTATTTTTATTATAGTTCTTTATTATATAGTCCAATATTTATTGAATCAAGTAGAAAAGAGCCTTAGTAAAAATGTCAGATATTTGTCAATGAATCTTCCCTCTGCTCTAAGAGCATGATGCTGGGTGACATACATTTTCATATGCAATCATTTAATACTGGATTATTTTCCTGTAAACACAAGTAAGAAAATCACTCCACTTCAATCATAGGGTCAGCTTTGAAGTGCAAAGATGATTATTTAAGAAATAGAATGAGTGGGTAGAACTTCAAGTTTGTATTGTCTGGAAGATACAGTTGGCATACTAAGTTTTAAGTCAATAGTTAATAGTTTAGAAGAACACATACAAAATAGGTAGGAACCAACCAAGGTTATACATTCAGCATAGGAAGATAGCTGTGTGAATTAGAGTAAATATAATATTAGACATCTAAGGGCTAAATTATTTTCTACATGTTATGTGCATAAGAGAACTGATGTACCTCAGTGTCATCCTACTCCACCTCCCTGTTCCTAAAAAAACTGTTAATACGAAAAGTAGGTAAGTCTTCCTCCTTCATGCTGCTTCTCCTGGGACTCAATTTTAAGATTATAAATATGAATTAATTAATTAATTTTCAGGAGCGTGAACAGGGTGGATTAGAATCACACTTAGACACCTGAATCGACTTACATCAGGGACAGCCAATGATATTGGGTGAAGGTCCTCTTAACAAATTTTGGCAAGCTGTCAAGGGCCGCATGGGTAGCCCTGCCCCTTGACAGGTGCCCCGCTCCCTGGTCACCATTTTGGGACTAGAAGTCCCATCCTTAACGTCTGACCTTTACCACCAGCAGTGCATCTCCTTGCCCCTAGAAGTACTGCTTTGGGGAAGAAGGTTTGCCATCTTGGGGGGGGAGGGGGGGGATTACATAATAAAAATAATCAAACACCCATAATATATTTTAATTTAATTTAAATATATATATATTGTCCCAATTTGTGTGTGTTTGTGCTGTATTATGCAGAAGTGAATACATATGGGGCTTTGTTGGGATGTGTGTGTGTGGGTGTGGATATGGATATGGGAGCCATGTAGTGCAGAGTGGCCAGTGTGGGGGCAGGAAACTGGGGAAACTGGCTGGGGGGGAGAGGAAATGAGCAGCATGTGGCAGTGCAGGGCCTGCACAAATGTCCCAGGGCCAGCTCTGGAAGGGCCCAGAGAGGGGCAGTAGGAGCACAGGGTGTGGACTGGCAGGGGTCTGTGGAGTCAGGCTGGGCTTCACCAGCAGGGAGAGGGGGGAGCTGACCCAGCTCCATCCAGCCAGCAGGGGCTCTGACCCTGTGCTCCTGCCATCCTGCTCTGAGCCCCACCAGCACTGGCCCTGGGATACTGGCACAGGCTCTGCACTCCTGCCCAGCTGCTCCTGGCTCCTGTTCACTCCCCGTATCCCAGCCCCATGGTATAGGTGGGGAGCTTGCAGGGAATGAGCTGGTGCTAGGCATTGGGGGGGAAACACCTCCTCCCCCCCACCCATGGGCAGTGCCCTGTGCTGCAGCTGCTCAGAGCACACACAGGGCTGTCTTGCCTCTCTGCCACATCACCGCTGCCCTACAGGGCAAAAGAGAGCAGGCACAGGCATCCCTGCGTGGGCTCTGAGCTGCTGCAGCACAGGGCTCTGGCAGCGGGGACAAAGCGGGGAATTTTCCCTCATGCTGAGCACTAGATCATTCTCCACCACTGCTGCTAGCCTGGGCCTCATGGTGGCTTTGGGTCACACATTGGGGCTGACTGGCAGTGGCAGCCACAGCTGGGCATAAACTGCTGCTCAAGGTGGAGCAAATCAGCCTGCCTGCTTGCTGTCACCAGGCAGTGTTTGCTGCAGCTGCCCACCCAGAGCCTGTGCTGCAGTAGGCTGTGGTGCAGTTGCTACACTGCTGCCTGTGTGCTGCCTAGTGTGGCAGCAGTTGCCATGGTGGAGCAGCTGCTGGCCCTAAGATATTGGTGCAGGCCCCTCTCTTCCACATACCACTCACTTCTACTCTTCTCTCCACCTGTCATTGCTGATTCCCCACCTGCCAGCCAGCTCCCAGCTGCATGGCTGGACCATGGGGCTCAGCAGGAGCTGGTCCAGCCTCAGGACTAGGGTAATCCCCACGGTGCACCCTGCCTCCTTCCCCTCCCCCCCCCCCCACTTCTCACCTGAATTTCCAGGGCTGGGGCAGCCATGAGCAGCCCCACAGTCCCACAGGGGCTTCTGGCTCAGTGGGGCAGGGCTGGGTGGGCCCTGCTGTTGCAGGAGCCTGCTGGGGCTTCCCCTAGGTCCTACTGCCTGTGGTTCCTGTCATCTTTGACAGGAGCCAGGGGTAGATAAATATTAATTTTCCACATTTTTTAGGGGTCACTGTGGGCTGGATAGAATGGTCTGGCTGTAGTTTTCCCACCCCTGACTTACATGCTCAATAAAAAGAATAGAATTTAGCCAAAGTGTGATCCTATTATACCCTTCTCAAGCCTTAGAGAATGTGTCTTCTTTTACAGCATACATTCATCCTAGCCTTAACCACCTAAATCATAACAAGCAAACTTCCACTCCATCCATCCCTTGCCTCCCTTCCCTCCTCAATTGTTGTCCAATAGACTAGTGCTTAGGGAACTTTTTCAGGAAGTGGGAGACCTGGATTAAATAACATTGAGGTTGAAGGGATTTTAATTCTCCTCACCCATTTCCATGAGAATGGCTTCTAACTACCAGGCTCTGTTGCCATCTGTTAAATCTGTCTCCAATTCCAAATTTCATGGTTCTCAGGCACTAAAGACAATAGCATCAGCAATTACTTTTTCTACAATCCTCCACTCTGATAACCAGGGATCCTGGTTTTCTCTGATTTAAAACAATCCCCTATTTTTGGATTTAAAAAAGTAATCTAAATATACACATTTTCCATGGTTAAAATGAAACAGCACTAACACACACACACACACAATTACACGTACTGTGTGCCATCTCTGTTAGTAAGTATGAAGCCTCACTACGATAGATGAAGTTCCCCTCGTTCACCAGCTGGAAGTTATTGGCCACATCTATAGCATTCATCCTTCAGCATGCAAGCTATTTCACCTGCGCTTGTTGCTACATCATACTCCTTCAAAAGAAAAAAACAAGTTTTGCAGAGCTGAAAAACGTACATGGCATTCAGCACAGTATGTATCAGCAGGCTTGCCAAGCACTGGGAATTCTACAGAATGACAATGAATGGGATGGTGTTTTATCTGATGCTGCATTTATGCACAGGTACAGTCAGATAAGGGAGCTGTATGTCACAATGGTCCTCTTTTGCAACCCATCAAATCCAGCAGGACTCCTTGAATGTAACATTGATGTGATGGTTGATGACTTTGAGCTCCATAAAAAACTAGGTTCACTGTCTAGGGATGTTCTTCATGCTATGGCTGTTCTTGATACTGAGAAACATTTAAACAGCCATGGCAAAGTGTTGAAGGACTATCACCTCCTATCGATAGGCCATGATCTCAGACAACAAACTTGCTTATGCAATCTTGAAAGCAGTGGAGAACAAGAGCCACTTTGTGAATTTGTTGATGCACCTCGTGGTACAGGGAAAAAAAAACATTCTGCTTCAACACAATTCTTCCAGCAGTGCACAGGGAAGGGAATATTGCATTGGCTTTGGCATCCGGTGAAATTGCTGCTACCATGCTTACAGGGGGCAGGACTGTGCACTCGAGGTTCAAAGTACCTCTGAATGGGGTGAAAACCAGCCCCTGCAGCATATCAGCACAAGCTGACCTTGCTGAGCTGATTTGAGAAGCAGCTATCATCATCTGGGATGAAGCAACAATGGCTCATTGGTACATGCTGGAGTCTGTAGAACAGATGCTGTGAGATTTACTGCAGAACAATTTACCTTTTGGTGGCAAGATGATAGTGCTTGGGGGTGATTTTCAGTAAATCCTACCTGTTGTGAAAAATGCCTCCTGGCCACAAATAGTAGAGGCATGCTTGAAGCAATCTGAGTTGTGTAACCACTTCCAGATTTTCCAGCTTTGTGAGAACATGTGAATACATAAGGGAGGTTTTGATGCACAAAGTGCAAAATACACTCAATGGCTTTTGGATCCGGGAAATGGCCAGGTTAAAAATATTGATGAAATTATTACCCTGACTCCTGAGCTCTGCATGTCTCTGGATTTCTCAGCAATGGTTGAATGGACATTTCCAAATCTAATGGATAATTATCAAAATCCAGGATGAATATCTGAAAGAGCTATTTTGGTGCCACATTACCCCATTGTACAGGATATCAACAATGGTATTGTGGCAAAATTTCCATCCCAAGAATGAATTTGTACAAGTGCAGATGCTCTTTCAGAGGATGAAAGCATTATGGCTGTGCCAACTGAGTGCCTGAATTCCATGGAGGTGTCAGGTTTGCCTCCACATCAGCTTCACCTTAAGTTGGGATGATCATCATGTTTCTGTGAAACCTTGCCCCTAAGGATGGTCTGTGCAATGGAACGCAGCTATTGGTGCAATCTGTCATCAACAGCAGACTACTTGAGGCAAAAAAAATGTTGCATCAGAAAAGTACTAATTCCTCAAATAGCACTGAAGCCATCTGACAACACATTTCCATTCACATAGACACGTTGACATTTCCCTGTGCAGGTGGCGTTCAGCATGACCATCAATAAAGCCTAGGGGCAAACTTTAAAAAGAGTAGGAGTGTTCCTTTGGGATCTTCTCTTCACCCATGAACAACTATATGTGGCTGCTTCCAGAATCTCCCACCCAGAAAACATCCAATTTGCAGTGACTGCTGACTTGAGTAACAAAACCAGGAATGTTTTGTATACGGAAGTCTTGTAAAGCTCTTACAGCAGGGAAGTGTGATGTTTCAGGATTTTGTGTATACGTAAGTGTTGTGAAGCTGTTGAAGTGCAATAAAATGTGATCTCAAGCAAAAATTGGCTCATTGGATTTTCATGCAAGCAATGCTGAATGAAAATCTCCACACACACACACACACACACACAGACACACAACAGGGCAAGGACAGCCCTGCTCCTTTGATGTTACAAAGTTGTGAGAATGGGGCAGAGTTTATTTATCAGACAAAACCAGGACCCATGCTAATTACTAGCTAGGTTTCATGATAGCTAACAAATCACTCGACAATGTGAACTAAATATATATCTATTTCCTGCCGAGGTCCTTCACCTTTCTTATATTAAAAATATAACCAGTTGCCTATTGATTCACACTTCTTGTAAATTGTCAGTGCATGGAAGTCTGGGAGCTCTTTTCTATTTCTTCCACTGCAGCATTTGTTCCACTGCAGCATTTCACACTAACTTATAGTCACGCTTATGAAAAAGTCCTGTAAATGTTCTAAATTTCTCTGTACCCTGATGATTCACTCATACCAGTTACAAAAATCTCCACTCATTTCATGAGGTGAATAGGAATGTTACATGTGCCTTCTTCCTGGCAGCTAAACGTGTAAGGATATCAGATGGTTTCAGTGCATGTCCCTCTTGCTTTTCCATCTCAAAATTGCCTTACATGAAGGCCAGTGACAGAATTCCAGATAAGCTTGCTTCCAAACCTATGTGGCCTTTGCCTGTAGATCTAAGTATTGGATCTCGAGATTCATCTTGTTTCTCTCTTTTGTATGCCCCTGCATTCATTCCAGGTCAGCTCTTCTCCTTAGTCTGGCATGGCATTTGACTTCTAAAGACAAGTGTTCACCTACCTGTAGACCTGCATAGCCAGTCATTAATTTCTTTAAATTGTTTTTGAGATTCTAAAGTTATAAATTAATTTGTCAAATATAAACTATTGAAATATCCTGTCTATCCTGAATGCATGGCCTTCTATGCATTCAGACTCCAGCACAGATAAACTTAGTCCACTGGACTACTCCAAACTGTGGAATATAGCTAATTTAATTCTAATGAATGAAATCCTGCTTAATCAGAGGAACTTCAACAGTACATTATTTTTTATACAATCCTGAACTAAAATGTATTTTCTCCAAGACAGGAAAAATGACTTTTATAACTTTGTCTGTAAGAACAGAGTTATTTAGCCCCAGAAACCTAGAGACTGACCACTCCATTCTTTTGACTGGACAAATCAAGCTTCCCTTCAGCTCAAATTTTCATCACTCATCTTGGCTCCATTAATTGCATTTTTGACACACTGAGGGCCAGCCTGATAAATCTCTCCTTATCAAGTAACAAAGCCCAATAAAAAAATATTTCCTATTTTTAGCCATAAAAAGATCCACTCTCCAATAGTCATGAGACTATATAGTGTCAAATTCTCAGAGAGTGCCCTCAATTAGCATTACTTAATGTCTGAAAATCCCAAATATACATTTGCATTTTCAAGGTGATAGTTGTTTTGAACTAAGACAAAACTAGTCCAGAGTCCAAATTCCAAACATCTAGTTGAGCCCAAGTAAATTCCTTAATTTTAATAGTTAATGCTCTGTGGGTGTGTCTGCACATGCAATTAATACACAAAAAGATTACTGTAAAATGCAGGGCAGTAAGCTTTCTATGAGAGCACTTTTATATGTGCACCCATCAGAAGCAAATTTTCTCCCAATGGGAGCAGTTCAGGGCAAGGAAATGCCTATACTGCTTTCCTGACATATAGCAGCCAGGGAGAGTTCTAGTATCCCCTGGGTACTAAAAACAGACTGTCAGGGGGCACCAAAGTCAGAACTGGGGTCTGGGTGGTAGGTGAGCAGCTGTTTCCCAGCCCCAATTCCCAGGATTGGGAAAGTGTCCCTTCCCCCACAGATCTTTCCCAGCTCCCTGCCCTGATGAGCTGATCAGGGCAAGGGGATGGGAAACAGCTCCATGGAAGGGAACTCTTTCTGGAAGGGATCTCTTTCCCACCCCGCTGCCCTGGTTGGCTGTTGGGGCAGCTGGCAGTTAGCCCCAAGCTGTGTGTAAATTCACTGCTCAGCTAGAGGTAGCTGGATGTTGTCCTACCAGTGGGACAGCTGGCACTGAGCCCAGCCAGGGCCTTGCTGCCAGCTGCTCCACCAGCAGGACAGCTCTCAGTCAGTTTCAGGCTGAGTGGAGAAGGAAGAGCTCCACACTCTCGGTGCTGCTCAGCTCCCTGCTCCTCTGGGGAGCTGGAAGCCCCACAGTGGCAGGACAGGGAACCCTATACCTGTGCTGATTGAATCCTGGCTCTTGGGAGAGCTGGGAGCTGAGGACCACCAAGACTGGCCCCCCTGCCTGTGTGGCTAACCAAAAGCAAATTTGCTTCCAGTCACCATCTATATGAGCCCTACCGCACAGTATCTACTCTGAAGTTAGTTTAGTACCTGTATTTAAAAGTACTAACTAACTGCACGCTAGACTAATTTACTGTGCAGGATTTTATGCATAACGTTACATTGTGACACTTTACTGTGCAGTAGGTTATTCTACTGTGCAGTAAAGCATCTCACGTAGATACACCCTGTATGTATTAAAGACCCAGAATATTGACAGACAAATATCCTAGTTTTTTTAACCTAACAGTCACCTTTCTTTCTCTTGGCTAGAGGTGGACAGAAATCAAAGTAACAAATTGGATTGGAAACATAAGTTCTGAGAAATGTGGCTTTACCTAATCACTGTGTTTCCAATAGTGAATTGACCTACTGGCAGCTTTTTCTCTACTATTAGTAGTGCTATTAAATGGTCACATCTACACATGCAAATACTGCTGATTCTATTTACTCCAGAATAATTGACTCTGCAGTAAATGTACCCTGGGCAAGCATCTACACATGCAGGGTTTTGGGAACAGATTTGCTGCACATGGCAGCAGTCTGCTTCTGCCCTGTCTGGCTCTGTACTGGCCCCCCTGCAGCAGCCATGGGGAACTGGAGGCTCTGGACACATTTTCCTGTGGCCAGTTGCCATCTTTAAAAAGCAGCCCTGCCCCCTGGCCACCTGACCTACTGTTCCAGAACAGCCTGCATAGTGTGGTGCCAGTACATAGTGGCTCAGTTGCTGGAGTCTAGGCCCACTGCGCCATGACTTTTCCACCCCCAGGCCCTGGGAGAAATGTCCATCACTGTGGGCTCCTTCTCACCACCCTTCTTGCCATGTTTCCCACTGTGGTGACTGCCACCCGGCCCAAGTCAATCTCAGCCCTGACAGCCCTGCCTTGTGGCTTGGATGCCTGGCCTGTCTCACCATGCCATACCAAGCCTCCTGCCACTGTACAGCTGCCACCCAGATCTCATGCTGCTTCCCAGACCCTGCCAGGGATGCCAGTGCACACCTGGACACCAGGGCTGTTCACATGCTCCTTAGCTTCCAGCCCCACCACCTCTGAGCCTACACAGCCAGTAAAGATCAGTGGCTGCACATTGTCCAGACCAGCTAGGATGATGAGCAGTGGCTGGAGTCACTCTGGATTACCCAGGGCACCTTCCATGAGCTCCTTGAGCAGATTCACCCACACCGGGAGGAGCAGGCCACCACCATGTGGTAGCCCCTCTGCTTAGACACCCAGCCAGCTATCACCCTGCTCAAGCTGGCTATGCATGCCAGGCTCTGCTACATTGGTACCTCTTTGTATGGGCAAGACAACCCCCAGGAATACCATCTTGGAGGTGTGCATTGCCCTCCAGAACATGCTGCATCACACTGTGATCCATGTGTATGACCCTTTAGAGGTGGGGTTCTGTGCCCTGAGTTTCCCCCAGTGCATCACGGCCCTGTATGCGACTCACATCCCTGTCACCTTCACACCACACAGTGACCATCCCTACTACAGCTGGTGAGACTTCCACTCAGTCATACTCTGGGCTATTGTTAACCACTGTGGTGCTTTCACTAACATGAGTGTTGGCTAGGCAGGCAGCACTCACAATGCCCACATGTTACACAACTCCACCCTGCCAGCCCTGATGAAAAGTGGGTACTTTGCACCGGGGGTGCTGGACCTCCATCTGGGTGTGGTGGTGGTCCCACCCCTCCTCACCAGGCACCTTGCCAACCCATTCCTCCCCTGGTTTATGTGGCCCTACACCAGTCAGCTGGACCCCCAAGCAGGCACACTTGAACCAGTGCCTGGGACAGACCTTGGTGGAGTGTGCCTTCAGCCAGTTGAAGGGATGCTGACATACCCTTACCATGAACCTTAAGGTCACCAAGGCCAACACCCTCTAAGTCATTGCATGCTGCATAACACCTGCAAGGCCTGGGGGGAGATCTTCCACAAAGCCTGAGCAGAGGAGGCACAGCAGGTGGAGGATGCCTGGCACTGGGAGTGCCATCTGCAGTGGCAGGGACAGCAGCGGGCCCACCATACCAAGGCCCTGGGTGAGCCACTCACCTGCCTGTGGGGTCAAATCACTAGGTGTGAGAGGTGCTGGCCAAACATGTTCTCCTGCAGTTCCTTCTGTAGCCCACCTGATTGGCTGGCCCAGACTCCCACCTACCCCCAGCACCATGTTTACTGTGGACATCTCTCAGAAAAGCAATTTATTTCCCTCCACAAATGCAGAACCCAGTCCACCTTCCCTCCCCAACAACAGATCCCATCCCACCCCCTCCTAAGCCACAGAGCCCTTCTCCTTCTGCATCAGACCATTGCCTCCCTGTCTGCCATCCCCACAGAGCCCCTCCATCACCTACCACATCTGTCACTAATAAAGTACCCTTTTCCCTGTACAGACTATGTACAGTGGGGGCTACATGCATAGCCAGCTTGAGCAGGGTGATAGCCAGCTGGGTGTCTAAGCAGAGGGGCTACCACATGGTGGTGGCCTGCTCCTACGTACAGTGGAGGCAGTGGGGTGGGTACATCTAGGGAGCCCAGGCACAGGCACTCATTACCCAAGCATCTGGCCTCACCCTGGTGGGTCTTCACACTGTGGCAAGCCCAGTGAATGGGGGGCTCACCTGTGGGCAATAGCAGGCACTACAGGACAGTAGGCCAAGCCAGCAGGGCCAGAAAGTGGTGTTGGCCCCACTACAGGGAGTTCCTGCTGTGGGGAAGAATGGAGCTGGGCTGAGTGGTGGAGCTGGCCTCAAGCAGGGTGGCTGTGTAGCAGGGGCCCTGGGGCAGGAGTTTGGGCCTGGGCACTTGGCCGATGGAGGCGCTATTGCACCTCAGCTCAGAACCATGGGACAGTCTGCTGCTGTGCAGCAAGCAGCTGGGTTGGGGGCAGGGCAGTGGGTGGCATGAAGGTAACCACCAGTGTCCAGTACCCTACAGTCCTACTCCATGGCCTCCGCTGCCCTGGCCACCCAGACAGCCTGATGCTCCAGGGTCTTCACGTGCCCTCTCCTCCACGGTCTGGAGCTTTCCCCTGAATTCCTGGTCTGCCTGGTCCCTCACCATCTAGAAGGCATCCCTCTCCCACTCCTGGGTGACATGTTCCTCTTGTCAGACCTGTGACTCCATCAGACGCTTCTCATCTAGTGTAACCAGCTGGTCCAGCAGCCAGGTCTGATCCTCGACCCTGTGCTGCCAAGGCTAGCACATGCTCAAGATCCTATCTGAGGCTGGAAGTGACATTAACAGTGCATTCCAGCTGCCAACTCATGATTCTCCCCAGCATGTAGCTATAGGTTCTACAGAGCCAGGAAAAAGAGGTTGTTTGTGACAGTTTGCAACATTTTTTTAGATAAGATGCTCAATACCAGGAGACTGTGTGCTGCCCAGCTGCAGAAAAGGTGTTGGTTGCCTATGGACCATGATAAGTTATCCAGCCAGGCCCCAGCACAGGCAGCTGCCAGCCAAGCTCTTCACCCCTATCACCAGGGATCCTGGTTTTCTCTGATAAAAAAAAAAAATCCCCAATTTTCAGATTGACAAAATAAACCAAAATCTACATTTTCCCATGATTTAAAATGAAACACCACTATTTTTAAATAACTAATGCCACTATATGTATACATATCTATATATCAGTGACATTTCATTTTAATCATGGGAAAATGTGGATTTTGGGTTCCTTTTTTCAATCTGAAACTTGGGGCTTTTTTTTCTTTATCAGAGAAAACCAGGATCCCTGCTGATCACTCTGCAGGGGCAGATGGGCTGGTGGGTTCTGGCCACAGGCAGCCTACCTGTCCTGCCCCCTTCCCAGGCTGAGATAGGTCTGGGTCCTGGCAGCCCCTGCTGCCTTGACTCCAGAACAACTCTCCCTCTTTCTCCTGTAGGCCATTCTGTTTTGTACTATGCCGCCAAATCCATGGAGGCTCAGGTGGGGGAGTGGGGCTCACTGACTAGAACATGAAGCTGTTTGTACCCCCACCCTCCCACCAGGGAGCTTTTTTGTAGCTTTTTCCCCCCTTTCTCTCTCCTTTCTCTCCCTTCCCCCCTTGCTTCCGGTTTCTTTGTCTGTGAGTTGCTTCTCGCAGCCTTCTTTCTGACTGTCTTCCGTCCCTTTCCCTTTTTTTTTTTTTTCTCTCTTTTTTTTTTTTCTGTTTGCTTGTTGCGGGGAGTTACCTTTTCCATTAGCCTGCCTTCTAGAGGTGTTCTTAATTGCCCCTTCTTCCCCACCCCGACCCCATTGTGTTCTTTTTTCTTTTTGTTGTTCTACACCCACCTCCCCTCCTTCCCTTGCTGCTTTTTTTCCCCTCCACACTTCTCCCCCTCTGTGGGGAGGTCTCTTATCATTTGCCACTTGAGGGGTGCATTATTCTTTCCCCCCGCCCTCTTACTTTGGTCTATCCATGCTTTTCTATCACCCCCCAATTCCCTCCCCCACTTTTGGCTGCTTATCTTCACTTTCTGTTTTGGACGCATTCCCAGGAGCTTAGCCTTGAGCTCCTGTGTTTAAGGGGTTTTTTTTGGTTCCCTTAGTTTTTTTGCTTTGCAGTTAACCCTGTCCTAGTGAGGAATGGCTGCTCCTACACCTGGCAGCTGGCATGAGGATGTCTCTAGGGACCTCCTGATGACTCATGGCCTGAGGGTTCATACCTCTCTCCATGTGGAGCTCGTGGTTTGCGTAGAGGCTCTAGCTGCGCTCCTGGGAAGGCGTACCATCCGCCTTGCGGGTCGTGTGAACACGGTCCCGATGATTTACTTTAGCACACCCGCCTTGGTTGACACGGTGTGTGTGGAGGGCCTAGACATTGCGGGCATCCACTACCCTGTCACGCCCCTAGAGACTCAGGCAGTGAGGGTGGTGATCTCCAACATCCCACCACATGTTTCTGACCAGGAGCTGGCCAGGGGACTTGAGGCCTATGGAGTTCCTACGAGTCCTTTTCGCCGACTGCCGATGGGAAGCAGGGACCCTCAGCAGAGGCACGTCCTGTCCTTTCGGAGGCAGGTCTTCATGCTCCTCAAGGAAGGCCCCCAGTCTCTGCCTCGCTCCCTGAGCCTCACGCTCAAGGGTCGGAGGTTTATCATCTATTTGTCTGTGGGAGAGACCACGTTTCAAGTGCAGTGGCTCTTCCCACCTGGCTGCTCAGTGCCCTCAGGGGAAGGCGGCCGGACCATCGCTGCCTGTGGCAGTGCCAAGGAATGGCGCGTCGACTTCTGGGGCATGCGGCTGGCCCAGAGAGGCCAGGAGCTCTTCCACCCAACCTCCTTCCACCCCTATTCCATCTCAGGGGACTGGGGTCTCTGGTGTGAAACCACCGTCCAGTGGAGGGGCTGGTGCTCCTGCCCAGGGCCCCCCGCCACCTCCCCCATCTGTGGCGCCCCCTGCCCTCAGTGTGAGAGCCCCACCAGGTGGAGGGGCAGACACCTCCCTTTGCCCCCTGCCTACCCCGGCCACCCCAGCTGAAGTGGCTGGGGTGGCCGGGGACTGCGGCACTTGAGCCTCATCGGATGATGGGCATCTGGCCTCATCCCAGCCACCTGTGAATGTGGTGCTGCCTGAGGCAGCTGGCCCTGCTGGGGTGGGCCAGGAGCAGTCTGGACCATCCCCAGCACAAGGGGAGCTGTTCACCACCACCAAGAAGAAGAAAAATAAAGAGAGGAGTATGAAGGGGGCCTCTCAGGACACCCCATCCCTTTCAGGACCCTCCTTGGCCAGTGCCGAGGGACCCCCCCCACTAGAGAGCCTGACCTCACTCCGGCTGCCATACCACCCACCCCGTTGGACGTAGACATCAACGGGGCAGACTTAGCGGGGGAGAGGGGGCTGCAGGGGTCCCCCCCCCATCTCTCCCCCAGCCTCCGGAGTCGGGCGGCAGCAGGGATAGTGGCGAATGCCTCTCTTCTGGTGGCCTGGCCTTGGGGGTGGCAGGCAAGTCTGCTACCCGCTTGGTCACACCCCAGCCTAGCAGATCGGATGGGGAAGTTAGCGAGATGAAGATCCAGCTCTCTGAGTCTTGCAAGAGACGTCGTGAGCAGGATGGCCTCTCCCCCCCCAAGAAGACAGGGAATGCCCTCCTGGAGCCGGTCCTTGACTTAGACAATGAGAGGGTCGATGCTGCTGTTGCGGGTGAGCTCCCACCGGGGGGGCGGCCTCGCCCTTCCTTAGGCAACATCCACCTCAAGGTGGCGTAGCCCCCCATGGTCCCTCCTGACTATGGGTGTCTCCTGTCCTTGTTGAAGCTGACTAAGGGGTAGAAGAACGTAGCGGGATGAATCACTCAGTGGTGTGCAGACCCCAAGGTTTTTGTCAATGCTGCCAGGGCAGCAGCCAAGCTCATGCAGCAGGATCTGGGCACCCAGCAGATGGCTTACCATTTGGAGAAGCTTGCCCATAGTGTGAGAGTTGAGTGGAGCCTGGGTGGGTCCCTTGAGTAGAGTAGGGCACGGTAGGCCTTCCTTGACCTGTCTCTACTGCCTTGCTCTGCTCTTGGGTGCTCACTTTTCCACCCGTACCTTGCTTCACTCTTCCTCTCCCACACCCACATCCATGGCAGCCACAAGCATTGGCACCTTTAACATCAATGGCTGTTGAGATTTGGTGAAGCGCAAGGCCGTCCTGGAGCTCCTGCGACAGAAGAGGCTGACTGTCACCTTCCTTCAAGAGACAAAATCTGATAGGCTCAACCAGGCAGCCTGGCGGGCTGCCTGGTGAGGCCAGGTGTTCCTGAGCCATGGCACCAACCTCAGTGCTAGGGTCGTGACTCTCTTATCACCGCAGCTGCAGCTTGACACAGCAGTGGCGCGGGTGGTCGTTCCCGGCCGCCTGCTGACTGTCCGTGTCACCCTCGCACTACACCGCCTGCTGCTCATCAACATCTAAGCACCCTCCGATGGCCAGGAGAGGGTTGTTTTCTTCGAGACCTTGGCAGCCGTCCTGTGTGATGCCAGTGAGGATGATGACCAGCTCCTCCTTGGTGGGGATTTCAACTGCACCACTGCCCCCCGGCTCGACCACACAGGGCCAGAGCCCCACCTGCCCTCCGCTTGCAAGCTGCAATCTGCCCTGGAGGGTACAGACCTCATGGACGTCTGGCGGGTCCTGCATCCTGATGTGCGTCAGTACACCTGGGTCAGGATGGGTGCCGGTGGTCTCACCATGGCTCGTCTTGACCGCCTTTACGTCACCAGGCACCACCTGCCACTCCTGCACAGCAACCACATCGCTCCCTCGGGTCTGTCAGATTTTGGCTTAGCCTTCTGTGAACTGAGCCTGCCGGGGAGAGCCTGCGCACAGGCATCTTATTGGTGTTTCAGTGTCAGCCTACTTCAGGACTCTTATTTCCAGGACTGCTTTGCCCACATTTGGCAGAGGTAGGAGGCTGCGAGACTGAGCCACTCCTCCTGGAAGCTGTGGTGGGACATAGTACAACAAGGTACAGATCCGAACCTTTTGCCAGCAGTACGCTCAGCTGGACGTGAACAAGACGCACCGACGTATCCGAGAGCTGGAGGAGGACATGGCGGAGCTCGAGGATGCATGACTTGGCGGAGAGCGCGGCCCGTGGCGCGAGGATCTGCACCCGCTACCAGGAGCTGGCGGAAACTGACATCCCGACCCATTTCTTTTTCAACCTGGAGCGGCGGAGGGCAGTGAGCAAAGTCTTGGATCATCTCAAGACTCCTGAGGGCTGGTTAATCACAGAGCCGGACTAAATACGTGAACATGCTGTCGCCTTCTATCGTGACCTGTTTGCGGCTGAGCCATCATGCCCTGAGGCCAGGCAGGAACTGCACGAGGGCCTACCATGCCTTGATGCCCTGGAGGCCAGTGAGCTTGAGTGGGACTTATCCCTGGAAGAGCTGGCAGCTGCCACGGCTGGCCTCACCTCCAGCCAAGTCCCGGGCCTCGATGGGTTGCCTGCCAAGTTTTACAAGACCTTCTGGCCTCTCCTCCGCCCCAGCCTCCTGCGCGTTTTCCAGGAGAGCCTCGCTGACAAGGTCTTGCCGATCAGCTGCCGCCGAGCGGTGCTGACCCTGCTGCCCAAGAAGGGAGACCTTGGCTACATTAAGAACTGGCGGCCGGTCTCCCTGTTATGTGCGGACTATAAGATTTTGGCCAAAGCACTGGCCACCCACCTCCACGCAGTCATGGCCTCTCTCACTGGGCCTGAGCAGAGCTACTGCATGCTGGGCAGGACCATTCAAGACAACCTGTTCCTGCTGTGTGACCTATTCATGGCTAGCAAACTTTTTGGCCTCAACGTTGGCCTCATCTCTCTGGACCAGAAGAAGGCCTTCGACCGGGTGGGCCACGCCTATCTCTTCTGGACTCTGGAGGCCTTTGGTTTTGGGCCTGTCTTCACCGGGGCCCTCCGGGTCTTGTACCAAGACGTTTCCAGCCTGCTCAAGGTGAACGGTGTGCTTTACGCTCCGTTCCCCGCACGCAGGGGTATTCGTCAGGTGTGTCTGTTGTCAGGCATGCTCTACGCCCTGGCCATCGAGTTGCTGCTACACGTGCTGCAGCGCTGCCTGAGTGATGTGGCCCTGCCATTGGCTACGGGCCCGTCCGTTGGCCCTCCTCTCCGGCTGTTGGCACATGCAGATGACGACACCATCTTCCTCAACTCCCAGGAAGATATGCAGGCCCTGGCAGATTGCCAGCATGCCTATGAGCTCCCCTCCTCTGCCCACATCAACTGGGCCAAGAGCGATACTCTGCTACTTGACGCATGGACCGGCATGCCCCCCCCCCACCGCTTCTTGCTGGAGGCCCCCGCCATAAGGGCCTCAAGGTCTTGGGCGTGTTTCCGGGGTCACCGACCTTCATGGCGCACAACTGGAACGGCCTTGAGGAGGGGTTGGAGGCCCGCGTGCAGTGATGGCGCTGGTGCCTGACCAGCCTTTCCTACCAGGGGCACGTCCTCGTCATCAACGCAACCTGGCGACAGCAACCTTGTGGTATTGGTGCACCGTGCTCGACCCACCACCAGATCTACTTGAAAGACTCCAGTGCATCCTTCTTCTCCAGCGTAGACTTCTTCTGGGATGGGTGCCACTGGCTCCCGCGAGCTGTCCTTCACCTACCTGTCGCCGAGCAGGGCCAGGGTCTGGTTGACCTGGTGAGCAGGGTGGCAGCCTTCCGCCTGCAAGCCCTTCAGCGACTGCTATGCAGCGAGGAGCACCTGCCCTGGCAACAACTGGTGTGCCGGTTCCTGCAGAGGGTCGGCTCCCTTGGCTTTGATTGGGAGCTCTTTCTGCTAAACCCCACACTCATGAACTGGGCGGTGCTTCCAGCCTTTTACCGCAGCATGGTACGAGCTTAGCAGGCCACTTTCCGCCTCCAGACTCGAGTCCGGACCCTGTGTTTCCTGCAGCTGCTAAGGGAGCCTCTGGTATACAACTCAGTCCTGTGGGGCTCTGTGCCGAGCCTGGCCTCTGCCAGCCTCACAGCCACCCTCATCCAGACACGTGTCCCCCGCCTGCACCATCTCCTTGACCCCGCTCAGTCAGCCTGGCTCTTGCCCAAGGTGCTGGCCACACAGCTGGGCATGCACTCCATCTGCAGCATGGGCCATCTCCTGTGTGACATGCATGCGGCCCTCCTGCTGGAGGTGGTGGCCGCCTTGGACGAACATCTCTGGGCACACCATATGCCCCGGGCCGCGGATGCCGCGAGCGAGGCTTTCCCTCCGCTGCCAGTCACCCCGGCTGTGGCTGTGGAGTTGGCCGCTGGGCCGGGCACTCTGTTGCAGTTCCCCATGCCTCCCAATAGTGACACGGGTTGTCCCTTTGCTTCTCTATCACGTAGAAGCTTGTATGCCTGGGTGGTTTGCATCTGCCATACTCAGGTGTTGACGGGCCGCCCCTATACACCATGGCAATGGTGGCTGGGGCCACCAGCTTCCCCACCGGCCCACCCAGCGTGGCGCACATTGTATAAGCCACTGACCGCCAAGAAGACTGATGACCTGCAGTGGCGGTTGCTGCATGGCATCCTAGCCACTGGCATGTTTGTATCCCACTTGGCCCCAGCCGCCTTGACGGCCTGCCCCTTCTGCCCTGGGGGCATGAAGGAGGATCTCTTTCATGCCTTCCTGGACTGTCCCCACCTGCAGCCGCTCTTTACCACCCTCGAGTCGCTGCTGTGGGTGCTGGGCAGTAGCCTCACGGAGACCACCTCCGTGTGCTCCTACCCATACCAGGTGGCCGAGCGGGGCACCATCTTCCTGGCCAACTTCTTGTTGGGCCAGGCCAAGATGGCTGTCCTCAAGAACCGCCGCAACTGGCTTGCTGGCACTGGATCAGATGATGCCCCGCAGCTCTTCAGCCTCCTAGTGCGGGCCCGCCTCTCGCTGGAGTCTGAGCACGCTGTGCTCCGGCAGGGGGTGCCTGCCTTTGAGGCACTCTGGGCCCTTGAGGGAGCGCTGTGCCATGTGGAGGACAGCCGTCTCAAATATGCGCTCTGATGTCTTGACCGGACTGGGCGACTGGGTGGGCGCGGTGGCAGACTGTGGCTTCCGGCTTTTGCCGTGCCCTGGGACCTCACCAGGCTGCTTTTGTTTTTTCTTGGGATGAGATGCTGAAGGGTTTTGCATGTGTACAATAGGACAGGGAAGGGTGGAACTGTTCGTTTCTAGAGAGCTATATGGCATGCTAGGTACGACGTGTACTACTGCGAAGATGGTTGTCACGGGGTGATGTTCTGAATGTACTGGAATGGTTTCTCTTTAGTGAGTTTGATGGTTTTTTTTGCTTTCTGTACCTGACCTTCCCTGAAATAAAGTATTTAAAAAGTCAAAGTCCTTCCTTCCATTTTGGATGCACTGGACAAGGTTTGTTTGGAGCTGTGTAGGGCAATCCTGAGCATAAGACTCCCTTGCTTTCTATCTCTTTTCTTTTCTGACTCCCACATGTCTAAAGGTCTTTAACTTCTGTTTATCTTACTTTCTGAATTATTTTCTTGCATTTTCACAGCATTTTTCTCCTTTTTCTCTGTTCTCTCCATTCCCCGTGTACTTGCAGTCTCTTTGTCTGTGACTTGCTTCTTTACAGCCTTCTTTCCTTACTGTCTCTTTTTTCTTTCTTTTCTGTTTCTTGTTGTGGGGAGTTAACTTTTTCCAATAGCTTGCCATCTGAGGGGTGCTCTTAATTACCCTCTCTTCCCCCACTTTGTTTTTTTGGTTTTTTTTTTTTTACTGTTTCAACCCCCCACCACCACTTTTTTTTTTTCTCTTCATCCCTTTCCTCCTCCAATCTAGAATTTTATGGCCGCATTCCCAGACACTTATCTTTTTAGTTAGTATAAACATTTTTTTGTTTTCTTTTTCTCAATTACAGCTTGAAATTAACCCTGTCCTAGCAGGAATAGCTGCTCCTACACCCAGCAGCTGGCATGAGGATGCCTTTAAGAACTTCCCCATTACCCATGGCTTAAGGGTTCACACCCCTCCCTACATCAGGGTTGAGGTCTGTGTAAATGCCCTTGCTAGTCTCCTGGGACAGCATAAAACACATTGCACAGGTCATGTTAACACGGTCCCAATGATTTACCTGAGCAATTCCACCCTACTTAACAGGGTGCGCGCAGAGGGCCAAAACATTGTGGGCTCACACTATTTTATCACACCTCTAGACATCCCAGCGGTGAGGGTGGTGATTTCCAATGTGCCCTGGCATGTGACCGATCGGGAGCTGGCCAAGGAACTCAAGCCCTATGGGGTTCTTATGAGTCCCTTTGGCTGATTGATGATGGGAAGTAAAAACCCAAAACTGAGGCATGTCCTGCCTTTTTGAAGGCAGGTTGTCATGCTTCTCAGGGAGGGCCCATGGTTCCTGCCTCAGTCCTTGAGCCTTATATTCAATGGGTGGAGGTCTGTGATCTATTTTTCCTTTGGAGAGACCATATGTTTCCAGTGTGGTACCTCTTCTCACCTAGCAGCCCAGTGCCTGTGGGAGAGAGTGGCCGGAACATCGGTGACTATAGCAGCACTGATGGATGGGGCATCCACCTCTGAGATGCAGGCCCCACCCAGTGAGGCTGGGAACTTTTACTGACCTCCTTCTACCCCTGTTCCATCTGAGGGTGCTGGAGTTTCTGGCATGAGAGTGCCATCCAGCGGAGGTGCTGGGACTAGGCCCCAACTCTCCCCCCCACCCTTTCCACCTACAGTGCCTAACTCCAATGGTACAGAGAAACCAACAGGTGGAGAGTCTGATGCCTCCACTTGCCCCCTGCCTGCCCTGAGTGCCCCAATTGAGGCAGCTGGGGTGGTCAACAATGGTGGCGCCAAGGCCCTGTTGGATGATGGGGCTCAGGCCTCCTTCCAGTTACCCTCCTTTGCGGTCTTGTCCGAGGTGGATGGCCCTGGGGAGGCAGGCCAGAAGCAGTCTGGTCCAGCTTCTATAAAGGGTGGGCCACCTGCCAGTTTCCAGAGGCGAGTGGCAGTAAAAGCTATGCACAATGCCTCTCTTATGGAGATCTGACCCAGGGGGTGGCAAAGGAGTCTGCTGACCTCTTGGTCATGTCCCAGGCTACTGAATTAGATGAGGAGGCTAGTAAGATGGATATCCAGCATTCTGAGTGTCACAGGTGACCTCAAGAGCAGGATGACCTCTCTCCCCACAAGAAGGTGAGGATTCCTCTTCAAGAGCCAGTCCTTGACTTGGACGATCAGAGAAGGCTGATGGGTTTAGATATTGAGGGTGTAGATGCTGCATTTGTGGGAGAGCTCCCAACTAGGGTGCAGCCTTACCGTGCATCTGTCAGAAATGTGCAGCCCATGTTCGCAGACCCCCCTGTGTGGGTCCCTACTATGGGGGTCTCTTGACCTTTTTGAAACAGAGTAAAAGATAGAAGAACATAATGGGGAGCATCACCCAATGGTGTGCAGATGCTAAAGTTTTTTTATAAAGGCTGCCAGACCTGTGGCCGAACTTATGCAACAATATCTCGGCACTCAGCAGATGCCTTATCATCTGCAGAAGCTTGCACAGTGGATGAGAGATGAGTGGGGCTGGGGGGTCCCTGGAGTAGAGTAGGGTATGATAGGCCTTTTTTGACCTGTCTCTGCTTTTTGCTCTGCTCTTGGGGGCTCACTCTTCTACACATGCCTTACCTCGCTCTTCCTCTCCCATACCCACACCCACGGCAGCCACAATCATTAGTACTTTTAACATCACCATCTGTCGATATCCAGTGAAATGGGAGGCCGTCCTGGAGCTCCTGTGCCAGAAGCGGCTGGCGGTCACTTTCCTCCAGGAGAAACATTCTGACAGGCTCAACCAGTTGGTTTCACATGCTGCCTGGTGAAGCCGCTTGTTCTTGAGTCATGGCACCAACCTTTGCACTGGAGTTGTGACTCTCCTATCATCACAACTACAGCAAGACACAGCGGTTTTGTGGTAGATTGTCCCCAGCTGCCTGCTGACTGTCACCCTAGTGCAACACCTCCTGCTACTCATCAACGTTTATGCACCTACTGATGGCCAGGAGAGGGTCACTTTTTTTAGACCTTGGCCACCCTTTTGCATGATGTTAGTGAGGATGATGACCTGCTCCATGTAAGTGGGGACTTTAACTGTACCACTGACATCCTGCTTGACTGTATGGGGCCTGAGCCTCACCTGCCCTCAGCCCGCAAGCTGAGGGAGACTGCAGGCCTCATTGATGCTTGGCAAGCCCTGCACCCCATTGCGCACCAGTACCCCTGGGCCAGGATGAGTGCCAGTGGTCTCACAATGGCCCGCCTAAACAGCCTTTATGTCACCAGCACCATCTGCCACTCCTATGCAGTGGTTTCATCATTCCCTCAGGCCTGTCAGATCATGGCCTGGCTTGCTGTGAATTCAGCCTGCCAGGGAGAACCTGCACACAAGTGCCCTATTGGTGCTCCAACATCAGCCTTCTTCAAGACTCTTACTTTTGGGACTGCTTTGCCAACTTTTGGCAGGGCTGGGAGGCCACAAGAGTGAATTACTCCTCCTGGAAGCTATGGTGGGATCTGGGCAAGGTACAGATCCAGGCTTTTTGCCAGCAGTACACCCAGCTGGCCACAAATGAACTATGCTGCCATATCAGAGAGCTGGAGGAATATGTGGTAGAGCCTGAGCTGTTCTGCCCTGAGGCCACGTGGGAACTCCATGCAGTCCTGCCACATCTTTGTGCTCTGGAGGCCAGAAAGCTTAAGCAGGAATTGTATCTGGTGGAGCTGGCAGCTGCCACAGCTGGCCTTGACTTCGGCAAAGCCCCAGGTCTCAATGGGTTACCTGCTGAGTTTTATAAGATTTCTGGCCTCATCTCAGCCCTTGTCCCCTGCGTGTTTCCAGGAGAGTCTTGCCGACAAGGTCTTGCTGATCAGCTGCCACTGTGCAGTGCTCACTCTGCTGCCCAAGAAAGGAGAACTTGACTGCATTAAGAACTGGTGGAGAGTCTCCGTGCTGTTTGCAGACTACAAGATACTGGCCAAAGCACTGGCCACCCACCTACATACTGTCATGGCATCTGTCACTGGGCCTGAGCTACTGCATGCTGAGCAGAACCATCCAAAACAATCTGTTTCTTTTTTCCCAACATACTCACAGCCAGTGAACTCTTCTGCCTAGACATTGGCCTCATCTCTCTGGATCAAGAGAAAGCCTTCAACTGGGTGGACCATGCCTACTTCTTTCAGACCCTGGAGTCCTTTGGCTTTGGGCCCCTTTTCATGAGAACCCTCTGGGTCTTGTATCAAGACACTTCCAGTCTGCTCAAGGTGAACGGGGTGTTCTGTGCCCCATTCCCCACATGCAGAGGCATCTGTCAGGGCTGCCCCCTGTCGGGCATGCTTTATGCCCTGGCCATTCAGGCACTGCTGCATGCACTGCCTGAGTGGTGTGCCCTTCTGCTCTGGCTATCAGCATATGCAGACAATGTGACCATCTTCCTTAACACCCAGGAAGATGTGAAGGCCCTGACAGACTGCCAGCAAGCCTATGAATGTGCCTCCTCAGCCCGTGTCAACTGGGCCAAGAGTGATACCCTGCTGCATGGTGTGTGGATCAGCGTGAACCCCCCAGATTTGCCAAGGGGCCTCACCTGGCACTGTGTGGGCCTTAAAGTTCTGAGCATGTTCCTAGGGCCATCGACCTTCATGGTGTGCAACTGGGACAGCCTCAAGGAACGGGTAGAGGCCCACCTACAATGGTGGCACTGGCACCTACCTAGACTCTCTTACCATGGATGTGTTCTCATTGCAAACAACCTGGTGGCGGCGACCTTGTGGCACCAGTGCACTGTACTCTATCCATCACAGGACCTACTCAAGAAACTCCAGCACCTTCTGGGTGATTTTTTCTGGGATGGGTGCCGCTGGCTCCCACAAGCTGTCCTTTACCTACCTGTAGCTGAGGGGGGGCAGAATTTGGTTGAATTTGTGAGCAAGGTGGCCGACTTTCCGCTGCAGGCCCCTCAACAACTTCTGTATGGCGAGGAGTGCCTACCTTGGCAATAACTGGTGTGCAGGTTTCTGCAGAGGGTGGGGCCCCTCGGCTTTGACTGGGAGCTCCTTCCTTTGGACTTCATGCTTTTAAACTGGGCGGTGCTTCCAGCTTTCTACTGTGGCATGGTACAAGCCTAGCAGGCCACTTTCTGTCTCCAGCCCCAAGCCCATCACCTGCATTTCCCAGAGCTGCTGAGGGAGCCCCTGGTGCACAACCCAGCCCTGAGGCACCCCATGCTGAGCCTGGCCTCTGCCAGCCTCACGGCCTTTCTCATCCTGGCACGTGTCCTCCGCCTGAGCCATCACTTTGAACCCACTCAGTTGGCCTGGCTCTTGCCCGAGGCCTTGACCATCCAGTTGGGCATGCACTCCATCCGCAGCATGGGCTTTCTCCTGTGTGACATCCAGGCTGCCCTCCCATCTGAGGCAGGAGACACCCTGGACAACCATCTCTGGGTGGGCCAGGTCCCCTGCACCACAGATGTCCCAAGCGAGTTTTTTCCCATGCTGCCAGTCACCCCAGCAGTGGCTGGTGAGCTGTCTGGTGGACCTGGCACCCTACTGACACTCCCTGTGCCTCCTGACAGTGACATGGGTTGCCCCTTTGTTCTTCTGTCACATAGAAGCCTATATGCCTGGGTGGTTCACATCTATGCCCAAGTGCTGGAGAGCTGTCCCGATACACCAAGATGATGGCACCTGGGGCCACCAGATTCCCCACCAGCCCACCCAGCATGGTACACGTATAAGCTGCCTACTGCCAAGAAGACTGGTGACCTGCAGTGGTGGTTGCTGCATGGTATCCTAGGCACTGGCACATTTGTGTTCCACTTTGACCCAGCCACCTCGACATCCTGCCCCTCTGCCCAGGAAGTATTGAGGAGACCCTCTTTCATGTCTCCGGCCGCTCTTTATTACCCTCAAGCTGCTGCTGCAAGCGCTGGGCAGGAGTCTCTCAGAGACCACCTATGTGTGCTCCTACCCATACTGGGTGGCTGAGAAGGGCCCCGTATGCCTGGATAACTTTTTACTGGGCCAGGCCAAGATGGCCATCCTCAAGAGCCACCAAAACTGGCTTCTGGGACTGGCTCAGATGATTCCCTGCGGCTTTTCCACCTCCAGGTGGAGGCACACCTCTTGCTGGAGTTTGAGTACACTGTGCTCCAGTGGGTGGTACCCACCTTTGAGACATGCTGGGCCCTTGAGGAAGCACCCTGCCATGCGGAGTATGTCCATCTCAAATACGCGCTTTGATGTCATGATCGGTATAGACAACTGGGCAGGCTAGGCTTCCAGCTCATGCCGCATCCTCGGCCCTCACTAGGCTGCTCTTTCACTTTCTTTTTGTGTGGGAAGTTGAAGGTGTTGTCACATGTATGATTGGATAGAACAGGGTAGGAATTGTTTATTTATAGATATGACTGTGTGGCTGGCATTCTGACCACAAAACTGGAATGTAAGGCATGATGTGGAATGTAGCGAAGGTGTCTGTCATGGTGTGATGTGATGAATGGAATGACATGGTGTTCTTGGTTTGATGGTAATTTGTTTGTCTCTGATTTGTAAGCTGCCAACCTTTTTGTATCCCTGAACCCATGAATGAAGTAGTTAAAAAGTCACAAAAGTCCTTCATTGTTCTTTGTTCTGTTTAAGACATGGTTTTGCAGCAGTATTTTTAGTGCTAAGGTTTATAGTTTATTGGTCCCATGGAAGAACTAAGTTTAAACATCTTAGTTGAATTCCATACAATTGAGAGCTCTTAAAGTTGAAGATGAAAAACTATAAAGTTGCCCCTGTTGAAAAGTCAGTTCCCTAAAGGCCAACAGCTAAACATTGGCTGGTTTGGAGAAGACAGGAGTGAGTTAGCTTTCAGTTGCTAGGCAACAGGTTTCTAAGTAGCAGTTCTCTTTTCTTAAAGAAACTGAGCAGTGCTCAGTCTGATCAATTCTGTGTGATTACATGCAATGAACTTTGATTTGCAAAAATAAACTATAATTTTACCACAAGCATTTTTTTTTTATAAGGAGGTAGATGTGAAGTTGTCCTATAACTATCTCCTATAATCAAAAGCAGCGTAGCTTCCTTCTGCTTATTCTTCTGCTACTATTCTGGTTTCCTCTGCTTTCATACAATTGACCTTTCAACAGCAATTCTTTTTTTTTTTTGACCTTTTAGTCTTATGTCCATCAATGTTAAAAAAAGTTTAATGTATGATATTTGAGCATACAACCCCAAAGGAGGAAACAAATATACTCCTAATAAAAGCTATCTTAACTTTAAAAAATAAACAAAAAAAAACAACCCAACAAAAAATCCTGCTGAATCTGAGATTGTTTTTGCTGAATCTGTTGTGAAGTATTACACAGAATCATAGAAAAATAGTGCTGGGAGGTCATCTAGTCCACCCCTCTGCTCAAAGCAAGACCCAACTAGATCATCCTAGCCAAGGCTTTGTCTAGCTGGGTATTAAAAACCTCCAAGGATGGAGAGTTCACAACCATTCTGGGGAACCTGTGCCAGTGCTTTTCTACACTCCTGAGAAAGTTTTTTTTTTTTTTCTCTAATATCTAACCTAAATTTCCTGTGCTGCAATTTGAAACTATTGTTCCTGTTTCTGTCATCTGTCACCATTGAGAACAATTTAGCTCATGGCTGGGCAAAATATGGCCCATGGGCTGAATCCAGCCCACCAGGCAATTTTATCCAGTCTGCAGGTGCTAATTGTACCCTGTCCAGCCCATGTGCCTCGCTCTCACCCTCATGTGCAGAAGGGTCTGGCCTAGTCAGCATGCAGCTTCTGGGCAGGGCTGTTGCTGTCACTGCTGCAGCTGCTGGGGGGCCTGCTAAGCTTTCCCAGAGTCCAGTGTCTTCTCCTCATCTATCTTCTGTAGTGCTCACTCCAGGCAGGAGGTAGAGAAGCAGCAGGGGCAGGGAGAGGGGGAGCTGCAGCTGGGTGGGAGTGCAGAGCATGGAGCTGGGACTGAAGGGATTATGGATCCAGCACCAAGGGGGGTGCCAGGAGCACAGACCCAGTACCCAGGAGGGTGGTGGTAAAATTGAGCTCATGTGAGCAGGGTGTGGTTGTGAGGGAGGGTTGCGGGGTGTGGGAACATACACTTCCCCCCATGGCACACAGCCCCCACCACCAGTGGCAGCAACAGCAGCAGGCAGTGGGCACTTGGGCCACTCATGGCTTGCACAGGCACTGCTGTCCAGTGGTGTGTGGCCCCAGCCAGAGCTGCATGTGGTGGCAAGGAGCACAACCAGACCAACCCACCCGTATTGTGTGGGGCTCCCTGCAGTGCACACATAGATGCTGGCACTTGAGCACCACTGGGCCAAGCCCCACATGATGGATCTATATGCCTTCCCATGCTGTTCAGGTCCTGGGATTTTGCCACAAAGCATGGCGTGGGGCTCCCCTGCACTTCTGACACAATCTGGGACCTGCATGACAAGGTGCAGGGAAGGCTACAAGCATCCACATGCAGGGCTTCCTCTGGTGTTGCATGAGTGCCAGGAACTTCACATGTGTTACACGGACCCCTGCATGATAGAAGTAGGCCAGCCTTTAACACCACATGCAGTGCTGGCAGGAGCCACATATCATCTAATGGCACAAGTGCCCTGAGCACCTGCCACCTGCTGCTGCTGGCATGGTGGGGAGTGTGGGTGTGTACCCACACCCCCTGACACTGCCTCACAGCCCACAAACCCAACACACCCACACCCTGCCACCACACCCTCTCACATATAACCCCCCAACATAACCTATGCCCCCACACAGCCACACCCTCTCACAACCCCTCACACCTCCACACCTCACCATAGATACACACCCACACCCAATATCCAAGACTCAGACTTTATTTTTGAGTTATTATGCAATCATCTCTATATACACTTATACACTATGCAAGCACAAATCATGACAAAAAATATTTTTATAATAAAATTTAAATATGTTATAGTAAGGTTTAGACTTTTAGTGTATGATTTGTTCATGGTTTTGTTTTTGTTTTCCCTGGTTCTAAAATGGAAACCCCTCCCAGAAGGCATACTCTGGAGGCAAGCCAAGGGACTTCTGACAGCAAATGTCAGGGGTTAGGGGAAGGACTTCCAGTCCCAAAATGGAGACCGGGAGGGGGCGGGGGGGGGGGGGCACCTGTCCAGGGGGGAGGCTGCCCTTGAAGCCCTTGGCAGCTCACCAAAACTCATTAAGCAGCCCTCCAGCCAAAATAATGGCCCATCCCTGGTTTAGCTCCATCTTCTTTGAAACAACCCTTCAGGCAGTTAAGAGCTCATTAAATCCCCATTCACTCTTCTCCTCTCCAGACTAAATAAGCCCAATTCCCTAACCCTATCTTCAGAAGTCATGTTCCTCTGCTGCCTAACTCTCTTCAGTTTGTCCTCTACCTTACCATAATGTGGGGGCGGGGTGCAAAACTGGACAGAGAGGAATAATCACTTCCCTCAATCTGCTGACAGCAAGCCCAGCATACTGTTAGCTTTCTTTGCAAGGGAGTGCACACTGTTGGCTTATATTCAGTTTATTGCCCACTCTAACCCCCATGTCCTTTTCTGCAGAGCTGCTGCTTAGCCTGTTGGTCCCCAGCCAGTAGCAGTTCATGGGAATGTTCTGCCCTAAGTACAGGACTTGTCCTTATGGAACCTCTTGGGATTTCTTTGGGTGTAATCCTGCAATCTGTTGCGGTCTATCTGAAACCTAGCCCTACCCTCCAGCATATCTACTACTTCCCACAGGTTCATCGGCTTTTCATCATATAATTTATCATTTTCCTTGACTAACTTATAAGGTGAAATTTGGTTCAAACTGGAAAGCAAAAGGTTTATCTTAAAGGAGGAATTTGATGTTGTGTTTTATTGAGATTTGCTACTAAATAACCAGCAGACAACCAGAGGCATTAGATTAACATAATTGGAGTGTTTTCCAAAGTTTGTGCAATTGGGGAAGTGACTCATTTGTGAACAATTCAATATTTTATCCATTTGTTTTATCTACTGAATGATTTACAGGTAGAGACATTTGGAAACATCCACTGTCCACAGAAGCCAGAAGCATAATCTACCCCAATGAGACCACTTTTATCTTGTGCATCACAAACATAAGCTACAGCCAGAAACAGTATGCAAATTAAATAAGTTAATATTATCTTTATATAAGTTCCTATGAATAAATACAATTATTAGTTTATTTGATTCATTTTTGCCAATGACATTAAATACCTATAAGCAAGAAAGAATATTTGCCTTAAGGAAAAAAAAAAAAAGTAAGATGATTTTAACACCAATAGAGTGCTATTACTGACAAAAAAACTTCTTTTCTTTTGCCCTCCATGGTTAAGTACATTTAATACAATCTGAGATAATTTCAGGAAATAAATATTCTATTTAAAGACTGTTTTCAGTGAGACCCTGACTTTCAAAATATGTTAGGGTTTTTTTGGTTTCTTCCTTTCCTTTCCATGTTTGTATAATACATTTTGAAAGAAATAAAATCTTGACTCCAAATTACTGATAAACTATTGGATTCTTAAATTATCATCTGACATGTTTATTTAGTACATTCTCTTTTGACATTGAATTAATGTGAAGTACTGACACACTGTACATTGTAAGCTGATTTCCAACACCAACAAAGATGAAAGATTTTCTTCTCACCCCAGTATATGCATAAGACTCAGGGATCCTGACTTAATTTTTTCACCTCATCACTGCAGTAATTGTCAGGTTAGTTCTTATGTTGTGCATCTGTTTCAATTTGAGTGACCAAAGAGAAAAGGGCTTGCCCTGCTTTTGAAATTATTTTGAGGTTTACTGATCAACTGTTAAATAAAAACTATGTGTTTTAATATAAAAGCATTCACATATTGTCACCTTAATAAATTGTCCCTCAACATTATTTAGTTTAGATTTCTAGAATTCGCACTTTTCAAACTTTAGGGTAGATTGTATAATATTTAGTTATTGAAATCAATACTGGTAGGACTTTATCATTTAATGTAAAGGCAACAAGAGTAATCAGTAACCATTACAATTCTTATAATTTATCCATTTAACCATTCCTGCCAAGTGAATTAAAAAATCATATTTGCATGCATGCATTTCAATGAGATGTTCCTGTTTGTATGTGCAAATTATAGGTCTGGGGCAAGATTCATTATTTAAAAGTAATGTTTAAATAATTCTAAACCTGTCTAATCGGGTTAAAATATTTTGTTAGAGAGTGTACGGGGAATGAGAGGATCTAGTAGTGCAGACAATTTACTCCAATATGTAGATTAGATGCCAGATCCAAATCAATCTTGTCAGCAATTGCTTTCAGGATGGATTATGGTTTTTACATTAGACAACCATTGGTAAGAAAAGATAAATAAATTGCAGACATAATGGAAGAGCCATCATCACTTTGCCACAGGTTCATGCTCCCCATTGCTCACTCTCTTCTTATCCCTATGAATCTTACATACTTTATTGCCTAGTGGGCTAACTTGGACATAAGTGTCGAGGTTGCTGCTATTCATCCAATTCTATAAATTGATGATTTAAACACTCACCTGCAGGTAGGAGGTTTTAGACAGTCATGATAACGAGGGCTTAGAACAATGGTTCTCATCCTTTAAAGACTCAGGGAATGCCTCACAAATATGCTAGGTATTACCTTTAACTCAGGCTACATACAGATATTTAAAAACCTGAGGGAGGATTCTAAATTATGTGGTTTTCTGTTAGCCACCTAGTTTGTCAGGAACAAACAGTATACACATTTGCTTTGGGGGGGTGGGGTAAGCACACAGGCAGCCTGAGCTGGCCAAAGCCTGGAAGTGGGGGCACTTCTGCATACCTCCCAGTGTACCATGCAAGCTCCCCAGGCTGCTAGATACTACCTAGGTTAGCTTAGCACTCAGGCCCTGGCCATGTGGCCATGGACCTTCCCCCATGCCTCACCCTGAGGCTTCAAGAAGAGCTCCAGAGTGAGTGCTCTCCCTCATGAATTGCACGTGACTCTGTGTCCTGAACTACCTGCACCTACCAGCCAAGTTCACAGACTCAGGAGTTGTTACATGTCCTGCTTGTCACACTGCATGACTCTTGAAGGTTGCTGTGGGACATGACGCGTTGACATATTGACATGATGTAGTCACTGGTTGACATTGCTGTTCTGTGCAGGACCACCTGCCACACCCTGTGCCCACCAAGCATCCTGGACAGGGACAGGAACAGCAACTTCCAAGTGGTTGACAAGGATAAGGACACTAAGGATGCTCTAGCTCCACCTCCAAACTGTTAAATGCTGGTTCTGTGCCCTCATAATTAGAAATTTCCTGGACACCTGGGGTGAGAAACAGTGGATCCAGACCTTCCATGTGCATTGGGCAACCTTCATGGACATCATTTCCCAGGTAGTATCCCACCCTCATGCCAGGATGTCATCACGTGACCACCCCTTATTCCAGAGAAGTAGGTGGCCATCACTGTCATGAAGCTGACCTCCCATAACAGTCTCTGCTACATCAGCCACTTGGATGGGGAAGGGATCGGGGGGGCTCAGGGGACAGGCAGGGGCTGGGGCCAGGTGAGGAAGGGATTGAGGGGCTTAGGGGGAAAGTGGGGGATGGGGCTGGGCAGGGAAGGGATTGAGGGGGCTCAGGGGGCTCAGAGGGATAGGCCAGGTGGGGCAGGGATCGGGGGCTGGGGGAGTTGGTGGGGCTGGTGGGGGTCCCCCAAATTTGCAGCATGGGGAACATTTTCTTGTTCCTGCATGTGCCTTTTGCAGGGTCTCAAAGGGGTTTGAGATGCTGCAAGAAGCACATCCAGGCTCATCTGGACATGCCAAAGGATGCTGAGGGAGTTGCCTGATGTGACTGCAGAGCTACTGGTCATCATCTTTGGAAACTCATGGCAATCAGGAGAGGTCCCACATGATTTAAAAAGGGCTAACATATTACCCATATTTAAGAAAGGGAAAAAGGAGGATCCAGGGAACTGCAGACAGTCAGCCTCAACTCAGTCCCTGGAAAAAAAAAAATCACAGAGAAGATCCTCAAAGAATCCATTTCCAAGCACTTGGGAGTTCAGAAAGGTGATTAGGACCAGCCAGCATACATTCACCAGGAGCAAGTCTTTACTGAACAACCTGATTGCCTTCTATGGTGAGGTGACTGGCTCTGTGGATGCAGGTTGACTAGTGGATGTGGTGTACCTTGATTTTAGCAAGGCTTTTGATATGGTCTCCCACAACATTCTCACTTTAGAGAATGCCCTTTGCCCTTTAGAGGCAAGCTAAAGATGGGCTGGATGAATGACCTGTAAGGTGGATAGAAAAGTGGCTGAAGCATCAGGCTCAGAGGGTAGTAATCAATGTCTCAATGCCTAGTTGGCATCTGGTATCAAGTGGAGTGCCCCAAGGGTCAGTCCTGTGGCTGGTTTTGTTCAATGTCTTCATTAACTACCTGGAAGATGGCATAGAGTACAGCCTCAGCATGCTTGCAGATGACACCATAGAGAGTAGTAGATATGCTAGATATCTAGTAGATATGCTAGAGGATAGGGTTAGGATTTAGTGACCTAGACAAATTGGAGTATTGGGCCAAAAGAAATCTCATGATGTTCAACAAGAACAAGTGCAAATTCCTGAACTTATGACAGAACAATCCCATTGACCAGTATAGGCTGAGGGCTGACTGCCTGGGCAGCAGCTCTGCAGAAAAGGACCTGGGTTTACAATGGACAATAAGCTGAATATGAATCAGCAGTTTACCCTTGTTGCCAAGAAAGCTAATGGTATACTGGGCTGTCTTGGTAGGTGTGTTGCTAGTAGTTCAAAGGAAGTGATGGTTTCACACTATTCAGCACTGTTGAGACCACATCTGGAGTACTTTGTCCAGTTTTGCCCCTCTCCCCCCTCACTATGAAAAGGATATGGACAAATTGGAAAGAGTCCAGTGGAGGGCAACAAAAATGGTAAGAAGGCTGCGTTAAATGACTTATGAGGACAAGCTGAGGGAACAGGGCTAATTTAGTCTAGTGAAAAGAACAGTGAGGGGGGATTTAATATCAGCCTTCAACCCTTCAACTACCTGAAGCGGGGTTCCAAAGAGGATGGAGCTAGACTGTTCTCAGTGGTGGCAGATGACAGAACAAGGCTCCTTGAGGAGCAATGGTCTCAAGTTGAAGCAAGGGAAGTTTAGGTTAGATATTAGAAGAATGTTCTTACTAGGAGGGTAGTAAATCACTGAGGCAGGTTCCCCAGATAGATGGAATTCTCCTTGGAAGCTTTTAAGACCCAGCTAGGCAAAGCTTTGGCAGGGATGATCTACTTGGAGATGGTCCTGTTTTGAGCCTGTGGTTAAATTAGATGTCTTCCAGAGGTCCCTTCTAGCCCTAATTTTCTTTGATTTCTATGAATCTGAAAATTGGGGATTTTTTTTTATCAGAGAAAACCAGGATCGCTAGTCATTACATGCATAAAAAAACAATAAATACTGCAAAAAACATTATAAAATAATTGATGCATTTTACCTACAGGCTGAAGGATGGAGACAGTGAGAAAGAGGGATACCAGGTTTTTTTTTTTGGGGGGGGGTGGAGTTAGGTTTTTTTTTTTTTTTATCTTAAATAGCTGAATGATTTGAGCTTTTAGTATGTAAATAGAATGTAATGCTTTACTTAAAAATCAATAATGTAGTTCATGGGAGGGTAAAATGCATTTGCATCTTGTGTACTTCATGATAAATTAACACCTCTACCTCTTCACATAACTCAAAATCAAAGCAAAACAAAACAAAAAACAAAAACAAAAAAAAACCTGTCAGCTAGATCAGATCAGCTGGCATATGTAAATGACTCACCATGGGCTTCATTCTAGGACCTGAAATTAAGCCATAAATCTATATTTTTAATGGTCCAAGAT
>NW_005842287.1:243186-243977 GCF_000455745.1 Alligator sinensis
CAGCAGGAAAAAGACTGGTTCTTTGAATTTCCCTTGTTATTTACACGTTGTTCTGTTAATAATAGTACTTGAGGGGTGTGAAATGTGATATTTTTATTAGTTTAAAAATATATAACAAATGAGATACTGTCATTATTTATAGAACCAGATTTCTAAGTGATGCCACATTTATCTAACACATTTCTGTAAGTCATCCAGTAACATCCTGTACCTAAAATTTAAGTAACACCAAAGATAGCACAATAAAAAAGAAATATTTGTATTGTTTTCTCTAAAATAACATTTTAATAATCTGATTTCATGAAGTCTTTACCTGCAGTTATACAAACAAACCTTTTATTTTTTTCAAATTAAAAAAAAAATACAGGCAGCTATTTATGTCACAGAATCTATTTATCTGCTTAGGTTGATTAGTTTTGGGGTTTTTTTTTCATGCTAGCAGAACTAGGCTATTGATAAAGCCTGAAAAATGAAAATATAATACAATGTTCTGAAAACTTTAAGATAATTTATCTTAGTGTAGTGTATCTCGGGGTATTTCTACAAGTGTATCATGGAGTTTTACTTTGAATGCATGTTCAACATGGTTCAGGTAGCAAATTTACTCAGCATCTGTAAGGCCCTGTAGCACTCATGTAGACACCTGACCAGGAGCCAAATATGACCCAGTCAGCCATCCACCAAAGGGTGGGAGATAGCTCCCTGCCCCAGGAGCCGCCTCCTGCAAGGGTGGGCTCCACCACATGATCCCCAGCAGGAACTATGTCCTCCTGCCATGGCAGCAGGAAGCT
>NW_005842287.1:243987-244188 GCF_000455745.1 Alligator sinensis
AACCCCCCCCCCCCCCCCCCCCCCCACTCAGAGATTGAGATTAGGGAATGGGGTCCTAAAGATCCTTACCTTCCAGCCCATGCTCTGCCATCATGATTGGGGACCACTGCTGGGAGATGATTATCTCCCAGCCTGAGCTCTACAGTCATGGGGCTCAGGCTGGAAGACCATTATCCTGAGATCACTGCTACTTCCCCCCCC
>NW_005842287.1:244219-262641 GCF_000455745.1 Alligator sinensis
AGTGAATTGGGGCAGAGAACTGGGGCCTTCCCAACCCCTGCAACTCTTTCCAAGCCCATGCCTCTGATCAGGGAGCCAGTCAGGGGCAGGTACCAGCCACATGCCCCAATCAGGTGATCACGGCATGGGGCTTGGAAAGAGCTGCACAGGTGGAGCAGGTCCCAGCCACCTGCCCCAATCCATTGGTGAGGCAGCTAGCAATGATCTATCTGCTAGCTTTCCCACTGGAGAATTGAGGCAGAGGGCTGGGACCTGCCCCTCCTCTGCAACTCTTTCCAAGCACATGCCTCTGATCAGGGAGCCAGGGAGAGGAGTTCCCTGCTGCTGGGCAGGGGGATATTGTCCATACCCCAGCATCAGCCATCTCCCGCTTGCCACCCCTCCCCCCCCCGGGGCCAAGACCCAGCTGTTTCCTGGATCAGTGCTCCCTTCCAGTCCCTGGGATAGCACCCAGGGTGGGGCCTGGATCTCTCCCCAGTGGTGGCAGGGGCACATTGCAGAGCTGCAGGGAACTGGGAGCAAATCTTCTCCCTAATCCTTGCATGTGTAGATACTTATCCAAAAACCAATACTGGGAGCATCTACACATGACACTATGTTCCCATAGCAACACGTTATGATGACAAAGCATCAGTGGGCAAAAATTGTGATGCTACATCATTATAGTGTGTTGCTACAATGATGTAGCAGCTAAAAATAATAGTTTGGCATGTGCATAGCACAGTGTGGACTGTTACTGTGCCATCATTTTGTACTTCCAAAAGGAAGTACTAAATGACAGCACGGTATCAATCGTGTTATAGGGGCATGTGTAGACATGCCCTCTGTGCAGTATCTTACTGCACAGTAAATCTAAGCAGTATCTTACTTCACAGTAAATCTAGGACGGAGTAAATATATGTGTAGACGTGCCTTGTGTCTTGAAACTTTTCATACTTTCAAGAAAGTTTCAGTAGGTTGCAGCAAACATGATGAAGTCTAAAGGACAACCAGATCATTTTATTGTAACTGTCTCATCTCCATTCCAAGATGGATGTATAGAGTATTCTTTGTGGTGGAAGGTAGGCTACTTTTCCATGAACCAAAATGAGTGATGACATAGTTCATAGAAATATGAAACATTCCTGAGAGGCCAGAATGTATTGTGTGCACAATTGCCTAGGCTCACAGAGATTTACTTCCCTCTTTAACAGATGAGTTTTTATGAAGTTGTTCTGCTTTTTCATCTGACCTCACATTTGCATTCTATTTCACACACACAAATACAGAGAAAGTCCAATAAAAAATCTACACCCTAAGAAGGGAACTAATTCATGTTCTGTTTCCCCCACCCCGCTTGGAATATACTGTGGAGTTCCAGTTACATAGAACTATCTTGTGGCATCCAGAAGCATAGAATGACCCAACATGAAGAAATGGACAATCTCTACTTATAGGGAGTATTGTTCCTTCTGTATTACACTTCCCGCTGTTCTCTTAAATGATTCTAATCTTGTCAGGCATAATTTTCAATTAGTCTGAGATATGTCTATGGGTGTCTTCACTGTAAATGGTTATCTCCTTAAAACTTGTTTCAGTATCTGACTTCCCATCTGTTAAAGAGGGAAGTAAAATGCACAGTATTTTCTGTATTTTCATATTTTCCCTAATCCTTGCATGTATAGATACCTATCCAAAAAACATTACTGGGAGCAGCAAACAGTACAGACCACACTGTGCTATGCACATGCCAAACTGTTATTTTTAGCTGCTACATCATTGTAGTAACACACTATAATGAGGGAGCATTTTCTAAATGCTAAATATGCTAAATGCTAAATATTTTCTAAATATTTTCTGTATTTTCATATTTTCTTCAGATCCATTAATTCTGAATATCTAGCTGGTGTCATTTTTATATATATATTTTAAAACAATCATATTTAATATCTTCTTGATTGTTTCCTGACTGTATTTTTCATTATGCTGACAAACTGATGATAAGGTATTCTTCCCCTTTTATGAATTCATGCACTAAATGAGTTGAAATTTTCCAGTGAATATGGCATGGGAATTAAGAGACATTAAAGCATGATGTGTTTTTTTGTTTTTTTGTTTTATGAAAGGAGGAAATTAAAGGCAGCTTAAGCTGAGCTCACTCATACTACTACCAGATAAAAAAATGATACCCTTTGCTTTGTTCTTAAACATGTTGAGGCTCCCCCCCACCCCATCCCCCAATAATACCACAGATGTGGGTTTGCTTAGATCAAAGTCAGAGACAAGCTGGCATATTTTTGGCTAAGCCAATGAGTCAACAGAAAAAAAAAAATTAAAGAAGAAGTGTGACAGAGGCAGAAATGTTTAGGTAACTAGGGAAAATAAAATTGTCATATCTGCCAAAAGCATTAGGTTTTATGGCAGCATACATACATGGCTAATGACAGAAAAGGAACTAATTTATAATCAATTATTAAAAAAAAAAATCAGATTCAGGTTGGGATCCAGGCACCTGAAGAGATAGATGTCTCCTCCCTGGTTTAGGGCTGTCTGCCTCTGCACTCTCCTGCCACGGCTTGATTAAAATAGATATATAAATACAGGAGGATGCCCTAAGTTGTGGCCCTGATGTACTGGGACAGTTATACAGCTCTGAACCATCCCTACACCATATCCCATGCCTCACAGATGACATCCTCTTCTCCTGGCAACTTCCCCTGCCACTCATTGGGCCATACTCAACCTCTGGCCTACTCAGGCCTCAGGTCCCACTCAGTGGGCCGGGGCCCCTTGGCCCCACACTGGACCACACTCTCCTTCTTAGGGCTCAGGAACCTCACTGGACCTTTTCTGTGGCACCTCCCTCGGCCTTTTGCCCCTTAGACCTCAGGCCCCATTCAGTGGGCCTTGGCCCCTTGGGCTTTTCTTTGTTCTTCCCCCTCCATGGCAGTGGGGGCTGAAGTTTTCCATCACTCCATGCTTGCCTTTCCCTGGAACAGACTATGTGTGGCATTTCCTGGAGGCCTCCCCACCAAAGGGAGCCCCACCACACTAACCAGCTACAGTAGGTCTTACCCAGGACCATAAGGAACCTCTTCCATACCCATAGTTCCTACCCTAACCTCCAGGGATCAAAGGAGATGCAGTCTTCAGGCTAGGTGATGTTACTCCTCCAGCTCCCCAGATGTAACTGCAAGCCCTGCTCCCAGAATCTTGGCTTATACACAGTCTTCCCAGCCCTCCTCCAATCAGGAGTCTCCCTGAAATCAGGTGACTACATAATTGGGCATGAGCCCACCTGCTGGCTGCTCCACAGCCAGCCTGATTGTCTTAAAGTGGCAGACACAACCAGTGTACTGCCATACATACTCTCTAAGTAGTTCTATTGACTTCATTAAGATTTCTTATTGTGTTAAGATCTACGAGTTGAGGAGTGTAGCAGAGAACCCAGACCCTCTTACTTGAGAGAAAGGGAAGGGGCGGAGAGAGAAATGTGGCAGGAAACTGGGAGACTACTTTAAGAAGATGCATCAGGCTCAATTGGCTGTGTGGTGCCACAGATGCAGGAGAGCAGGCTTGCCCATTATTGGAGAAACCTTTTGCAGAGCTGGGAAGGGCATGTGACCCAAAGGGGCTGTAGCTTCCAGGCATATATTCCCAGGGCCTGGGCCAGAACAGTTAGTCTGACCCTGGAGGCATCTATGGAAAAAACCTCCTGGGCAGCAGGGATGTAGAGGAGCTCTGGCTGGCACCTGGATTACCCTGGGAGTAATGCAACTAGAATTTTGTGGACTTGCAGGGGAATATGCCTCTGGAACTTCATGATACAGCCAAAGAGCTGGGGCTTGTGGTCATACCCAGTTGGGAAGTTGTGTTACAGCTTGAGGACTTATTCTTATGTTAGGGTTTAACTGGTGTGGTGGTTTGGAATGACCAGGGTGGAGGAAATCCCAGTAGTGTTCAAGTATCACATAAGTGTTTGAGCCCTTGCCAAGGGCTGGGCATGAATAGCAGGTAGGCAAAGAGCTAAAGCATGGTGATGAGCAGGGATCCTGGTTTTCTCTGATTTAAAAAACAAACAAACAATTTTTGGTTAAAAAAGTAAACCCAAATCCCCATATTTCCATGATTTAAATGAAACATCACTAATATATAGATATACATATAGTGATGTTTCATTTTAATCATGGAAAAGTGTAGATTTTTGGTTACTTTTTTTAACCAAAGTTTGGTGATTTTTTAAAGTAGAGAAAACTAGGATTCCTGGTGATAAAAGTAGCCTGAAGCTGGGAGAGCTAAGGACTGGAGCCCAAAAGCGGTGAAACCAAAGCCCTGGAGGGACAAGAATGAGGCCTAGGGGCCCAAAACCCAAGAAGGGTGAGAAGACTAAGAGCATGAGAACCAGGGCCAGGGTCCCAAAGCCCAAGAGTGTGAAGCCTGATCCTGATAGGGTAAGAGAGAAAGGCTGGAACTCATAAGTTAGATCTGGGGTGGTGGGCCTAGGCTAAGGGGCCAGCTAGAGTAGAGGGGCACAAGCCAGGAAGGCTGAAGAACCAACAAGGAAGTAATGGCCTAAAGTGGGCTGATCTTTGTTTGGGGCAAAGTGTCCACTTGGTCAATGGATGGTAACATCTGCAAGGCATGGGTATGGCTTTAGGGGAGGTTGGGGACCACAAAGTTAGCTCTTAAGGTGATTAGTGCCCTGGGGGCACGGATGGGCTAGGGAGGCTCACCTAACACCTGAGAGCAGGATGAGGATAAGTGGGGTCAGAAAGGAGTCAATGACTGATAATAGTCAAGGGCCCAGTCTGGGTTCCTGGGCAGCCTCCCTTTCTCCCACTTAAACAATATCAACAAGGTGTGGCAGGAGAGGGGTCAAAAGATGGAGGGTACCCAGACAGCCAGAGCAGGACAGGAATCCCATGGCCATCAGGGGACATCATGGCCACCTCTATGGCTTGATCCTGTTACAGTGAGCCACAATATATCCCCAAATTATACTTAATATATTCAACCCAATGCAAAATATTGATTTGGATCCAAGGATTTTCTTATTTTCCATTTCAGTTCTTGGCATATTGCAGAAAAGGTGATACAATAATTGTCATGGCTAAGATCATCATCTTCACCGTCTATAATCTGGGAAGGGGAGGTCTAGAAGTTCAGAAAAAATGTTTTTATGAAGCTTATCTGTCAGAACATACATTTTTTCTTTCTTTTATATATAACTCAACTCATCCTAAGAATGAAGAAAAAATGCTTCAATATTACAAAATCATTCTTCCTTCTGTGCCTCCAGGGTTTGAGCATCAACCGTAAGAACTAAAAAAAAACTTTCATGCTCTGCCTTAAAACTGACATCAAACTTCTGTGATCAATGAGCCATAGTTTACTCCTGTGGATAACATCATCAAGCAATTGCTGACATTGTAGGTAGACAACCGAATCTTCAGGATGATGTGTGGCAAATGCTGGAACCATATCAATGTGCAGACTGATACAGACAGGATCTGAGGCAAACTGAGTAACTGTCAAACTTTCACCACTTATATTTGCTATCAGTAACTTTATATATTTGAATTTTACCTTACACAGTTTATAAAGCCTAAGAAAAAAAGTTGACCATCACATATTCTTGCTGATGTTAAAAGCATCAGATCTTAGGTAATTTCCCCCAAAAGAATATACCTTGCAATATTACTAACATTCCTCAAGAACTTGCCTTAGATTAATAAATTCATAGATTCATAGATGCTAGGGTCGGAAGGGACCTCAATAGATCATCGAGTCCGATCCCCTGCATAGGCAGGAAAGAGTGCTGGGGTCAGATGACCTCAGCCAAATGCCTATCCAGCCTTCTCTTAAAGACCCCCAAAGTAGGGGCGAGCACCACCTCCCTTTGCAAATTTTGGCCACCCTTACCATATTTGTAATATGTAGCATTGTTCTACCTTGTTTTAGCATACTGTGGGCCTTCACCCTGAACTCGCTCCATCCCAGGGGTGATTAGTGGAACTAAACTTGTTCTTTTCTTTTGCAAGAACTCCATGCTTGCAACGTCCTTCCATGACACCCACAGGAAAACCAGCCTGCCCTTAAAACCAAGACCGGATCTAGAGCAAACCTGACTAATGTTTTAGCCTTTGCTCCAAGTCTCCCTTGCAGCTTCTTTTTCTCTAGAAGGGGATTTATTTTAGTGGTTAGAGCAGGAAACTGGGGGTCAGAGGACTTCTAAAGCATCTTCCAACTTTTGAAACTATTTATAACATATGGTGGGGTAGCACATTTACCTTTTCTGGGCCTCTTTTTTCTTCACTACGTGAAGAATAATATTGGCCTAACCCAACACAGGGGGTGGGTTTGGCTAATGTGGGAATTTATTGGGTAGTATCTGAAAAGCTTATCATGCTGTCAAGTTAAGAGATGCTATCATGAAGTATTATTCCATGACAGCTTCTGCTCCTTAAGAGGTTCCTTTCATTTCAGGCCCAGTTTTTCTAACATGTAGTTGCCTTTTACCCAAAACGCAGGGTTGTTTACAACCCTGATTTTGCTTCAGGTCTCTCCTACCGACCCATCCACTATGACTCTCTGGGTGCGACCCTCTAGCCAATTCGCCACCCACCGGACTGTGTAGTCATCCAAGTCACAGCCTCTTAACTTGATTACCAGTATGGTGTGGGATACCGTATTGAAGACCTTCCTGAAGTCTAAGTATATGACATCAACCCCTACTCCTGCGTCCAGGTGTTTTGTAACCTGGTCATAAAAAGAGACTAGATTAGTCAGGCATGATCTACCTGCTATGAATGATCTACCATGCTACCATGATCTACCTGCTACGAAGATCATCTACCTGCTACGAAACCCGTGCTGGTTTCCCCTCAGCCTAATTTGTCCCTGAACTTTAACACCTCCTATTTCATGTATTGCAATTTTGCAAGCTCAGAACAAGAATTGAAGAATATATATTTTTATACACATTAAGGTGATAAGTATGTATGGTCTATTAAAAAAAACTCTGTCAATGACTCATTTTATTAATTCATGTTGAAAATACAATTGCAATAGTAGTTATGATAAAAAGTTAATTGAAAAGATTGACAACTAAACATTACCGAAAAAGAATTTTGAAAATAAATAAATATATAAATAAATAAATAAAACTCTCCTTTTCTACATGACACCTATCCTCCATTGATTGTTGCCCCAAATTTGATCTGAATTGCAAGAAGTCTTGTCTTTCTATAATGTGTGTATATATATATATATATAGCCATTTTATTTTTTTACATAGTTTGAAGGATCTAGATGAACAGTTGATATTTGATTTATTTATACAAAATTAAAATATGTATCTTCATGTAAAGACTGTATTTATTTTATCTAGCTTACCAGATGGACAATTCTTTTAGTGTAGAAGCTTATGCACTGGTCAAGCAGGTATATGGCTATGTATACTTATATTTTGTGTGTGGGTGCCTGTATCTAAGGCTTGAAAGTCTAGGCAGCAAGAAACACATGACAAACAAGTGCTATATTTTCGAGGCATAGCAACTTAGCCGTTTGAGCTTTCTCAGGAAGTTGGAAACATGGATGGTAGGTCCCCTTTGCCCAGAGAAAGTTCTAACCTGCAGTTATTTCATTTCTTAGCAAAGTGCCCTAAAACTCATACAGGTTCTACACAATAATTCCCCTTAGAGTTGCCCCTTAGACAGCCAAGTGAAGGAGATATGTAGGATGATAACGATGAATCAGAGCCAGAGAATATGTGTCTGAATGGTATGGGTGCTAAATTCAGAGGGAATAGGCTCTGTATTGCAGCCTGTATATTTCCTCTTTATTGAGTAAAAATGTTTAGATTGAACTGCTCTTTATTTTATCCAAGTAGTAATGCAAGGAGCAATGTATGTGCTTCAAAAAGTGCTCTGGGGGGAAACGTGAGAGTCTGGATAATTCCTGACCTTTAGTGCACTGTGTGAAAGAGTCAGAGAGTTACAAATTCAAAACCCCTCTGGGTAGGGTCTACTTAAAGCCTAGACTTTGGGACTAAAATATGGAGGGGTGTCCATACTCGAGTCTGCGTGTCAAAGTATTCATGTCCAAAGCATGAAGTGAGGGGGAGGAGGATCAGGCAGATGGTTAGATAAGTGCTGTTTAGATGCACAAAGGGAAATAAAGAATTCCAGATGAAGAATCTTTGCTGGATCCTGTATGGGGCAAAAGGGGAGAGTGTGTGTGCAGATAGAACTATGTTCCATGACACTCTTCCCTTTCACCCTTTTTACTGTTTCTTTCCTTTTCTAGCCTTCTTTGCTTCCTTGCTAGAGCATAAGTGTCATTTTTACCTGTATAAGTGACAAGAAACTAGTCTATACCCATAACAGACCAGAAGGTTGAGACACATAGGGTGTGTTTACATGACACGCAGTGTTGTTGTAGTGACAAGCTACACAAGTGGCAATGTAGTGTCAGCTGGCACAAACTGTGATGCTGCCAGGACTGCACAGAAGGGCCAGAAACCCTCGAGGCACTGAGATTCTGCACTACCAGTGATTACTGCACAGTCATTTAGTACTTGCTAAAGTATTTGATATAAACTTGCTTTAGCAAGTACTAAATGACTGTGCAGTAGCAGCTGCACAGTCAGGCACCCATATAGACTGGTTTTAAAATGGCAGAACCCAGTGTAAGATTTGCACCCCCATCAAAAGACAGATGTATGTTCTGTTCACTACTGACCTTAACTGTACCACTTTAAAAAAGTACATAACTTAGATTCACCTTCAGGCTTTCTGAATGTCTGTACCTAATCAAAGTTTCCCAGACTGCATCTTAGGCCATCTGGGACTTGTTCCATGCACTCCTGCTACATTGGACAATGTCACTTGTGTTGGTGTCAAGTTTCTTGGGAACCAGCAAAGACTTTGCTGATAACCAATATGGGGGTATGGAAAGGAATATTATATTATATTATATTATATTATATTATATTATATTATATTATTGATAAATCAATATACATGGTATACCACTGTATATACTATATTATAATAATATGCTTGCTAAGTAATTGTGCAAGTGTGTACGTGTACTAAAAATTTGCAAACTGTTGTGTGAAGTTTTTCAACTCTCACTGAGCAATCAGGAGGTCTGCTCTTGATATCTGAATTACTAATGTTGCAAATTGTGCCAGTTCCAGTACAGCTGGCGAGTTAAATATGTTCACCTGAGGTTCGTGTAATCAAACAGATTCCATGAGTATTGGTCTGGGACTCTGTAATGGAGAAGATATTTCTTTCTCTTTTTCTAGCTTATGTCCTGACTCATTTTATTGCCTAACTTTAGCATGCAGAAAATGAATGAACCCATTTTAATTATAGCAGGTTAGGATGTTATGTCTTGTGGTTATATCACGGTTGACCAGGTAGTTTCAATAATAGATTGGAGAATAGATTTCTATAGAATGGTTTGGATAGGGATGATTCTGCCTCAGACAGGGAGCTGGACAAAATAACCTTTGGAGGTCCATCCTAACCCTGTTTTCTATGATTTCTATGAATTGAACTTGTATCTTTCAGTTATCATAAAAAGAGCATGTCTTTTATACTGACTTTCATGTTTGTAGTTCACTAAAGTCATTGGTTCCTGTTGGTAATCCCACTGGAACAACCCTGTTAGATAAATGGATGCTTACTTTACACATTTAAAAAAATTAATAAAAATGTCATAGAGGCATGGAGAGACTGCTAGAGAATGTACCTCATTTTCCTGTGTCATCATCACAGGTGAGAACAGAAATTCCCACAATCTGGAAAATCCAATTTCTAGATTAGGTCTTTCAAGGAACATTTCCTTGTGACCAGGGTTTCTGGTTTACTCTAATAAAAAAAAAAAATCCTCAAATTTCAGATGAATAAAAGTATTCCAAAATATCCACCTTTTTCTGTGATTAAAATGAAACATCACTTATATATATGCATACACACCACTCTGTGTGTGTGTGTGTGTGTGTGTGTGTGTGTATACACACACACACATCACTAATATATATTAGTGGTGTTTCATTTTGATCATGAAAACATATGGATTCACGGTTATATTTTAATTTTAAAAAATGTTGTTTGTTTGTTTGTTTGTTTGTTTTTGTTTTTTAAATCAGAGAAAGCCAGAATCTCTGCTTGTGACTTATGGTAGCAAAATACAACTCATCCTCTGGGAACTTTTGTGCATTGTTGCAATTATATACATTTATTTATACATTATTAATTAAGTATTGTGCAGTTAATGGTAATGTGCAGTAGGAAGCAATTGAGCACAATATAATTCAAATACATTGGATAATTTTATGAGGAGATAAAGATGGGGGCAAAATATTATAGGCCACCCTCCAGGACTTAACTTTCCTGCAGTTACAAAAACTGGGCAAGAAAAAATGGATTTTAAAAACTTCCATAATGAATCAGTATGTGTGACACATCAACTTTTTATTTTAAATGAGTGTCAGAATTTGGCCCTATATAACGGAAGTTCAATGAACAAACTATCACTGCAATTTCATATTTAATAGTCAACCAGGCTAATCCCTGAGGATAAAGAGGTAATAGGACTACTATTAATAGTTGCAAAGTTGTTACCTGTTTTTGAATATTGTAAACAGCCATTTCAAAACTTTTTGGCCATTCAGATTCCTTTTGCACAAAAGACAAAATAAAAACAATGAGACTGATTTTTTTTGTGTGTGTGTAGAATAAACACTTCAGTCAATCAAAGACAAGCACAATCAATAAAATAACAATTTTCTTTCCTGTTTGAAGTGCTAGAGTGACTTACTTGATTGGAAATTTAATGCTTTTCTTTGTATATTTATTGATTTTTATGATAACTGATTATCTGAGAGTCACTTTTGGACACCTTAATAATCAGTTTCCAAAAGCAGGTTCTTAGCAAATTGTATAATTTTTACTTTAATAAGAGTTTTGTCACACTGTTAGTTATGAACATTAGATTATCTCTTTTAAATTGTTTAACTTGTTAAACAGATTGTTTTCTGATCATTACTGAGGTATTTTAAATTAGATGATTTAACAGTCTGATTAATTTAAAAAAAAATTATTGAACACAGCAGGGAAGTCCAGTTTCTTTAATCATTGTCCTACTTGTCAAATAGACCTTACACAATTGTTTTATTTATCCAAATACTACTTTCACATAAATCTGTGATAAACAACTGGCATTTAAAATTATGTCTTTGATTATTCAATGATGCCCACACCAGGAAATTCTGTTCTTCCTTTGAGGTGCACTGGTTTTAATGTGATTCTGTGTAGATGTGTGTTTTTGAGCACTTGGAGCAGATTCCTATCTCACTTTACATATCCAAGCAGCAGTTATCTGGCCATGTAATTGCCATTTTTAGCACTTATTTGCCATATAAAATGGGGATACCTAAGAGACCATATAGTAACTGAACATGCACAGTATGTTGCAAACTGGCCAGGCAGGTATGCAGCTCCATGTGCACATACACCAGGCAAGTGAAAGGGTGATGTTGCATGTCACAATCCTATTTTTGTATACAATAGCCCTTAGAAAGAGACTGTGACATATTGCACACATTGCAAGAACTAATATGCCCTAGTCTCTTGAGTGAAGGAAAACAGAATGAAAGACTCTAAACTAAATATATGTAATTATATGCATCACATGTCCCTGATTTACACTCCACTTGATTTAAATTTGAATTGTTGTAATTGTTTGTTTGTTTTTTTCCTGTGAACTTCCCATTTACATTTCTGCTGTAATTTAGCTAGTATTCTCTGTTCCCACAGGAAGCTGTAGCATGCATCAAGAGAGAAGCACCATACTCTCCCATGATGACTGGGCTTTCTTTTGTATTCTTTTCTTTCATCTAAAAAGGAAAGTCATTCAGACTGTATTTTTCTGGTTATGCTTTTTATACAGGAACTATAGGCTGTTCAGAATGGAACACTCATGACACTTTTTATAATTATATCTCCTCATTTAGTGGTTAATCTTATTTTTGCTCATTAACACCTTGAATCTGTGTAAATAAACAGTAATTCACTCTAGTGAGTGTTGAGTGGCTTCTACACATCATTTATTGTTTATGCTTTATACTATGGCATGGTATAGGTGTTTTCCTAATTAATATGAGATTTATCTTTCTTCTTCTTAATTATTAGTAGCAACCAAAGGCCAGCAAAAGATGGAGTCTTATTGTCTTTGGCATTGTCCAAATAGAGACAATGGTGCTAGTCCATGTTGACAAAGAAGAACCATGTGTGGAAGTGTGGCTGGAGTTGCATTTCATCTCCCTCAACCATTTTCAAGGATCCTGAGCTCACAGACCCCACCATGGAGAAGCCAGGAGATAACTCCAACAATATGGTCATCAACACCATTGATCATGTCATTCTCCTCTAAGCTGGTCCTGGGACAAGCACCCACCCATCTGCTCTGTGACTTCTCTGGTTTGGGATGAATACATGTGCCCAGGGACACTATTTCTTGTGTCAGAGTCAAGAGTGTTCTCCTCCCATTCCTATGATGTCCACTCAGAGCCCTTTCACAGATTCTGAGATCACCCACCAGACCTCCTGATCTCAGTGTGGGGAGCGAAAAGCACCCACTCCCACCCCTCCTTGTGATCTTGACATTGGCAATGAGAACAACTGACTAGGGACCACTTTCTGGGAAAGTATAGTTCACTTTGGCATGGGCAAGTCTATAGTGGGCAAGTCTATAGGTCAAGTGATTGTCTGAGACAATCCTCCTTCACACCAAAGTGTCCACTGATGGAGCAGAAGCTGTCAGGTGTAGTAAATTCCAGATGGTGATGGTGAGTCAGGGGTTAGCTAATGCCAATGTCCTGACACTCAATGTGGGGGCCAGCTGGGTGACAATGCCTATGAAGGTGGTCCAGCATATTTGGAAGTTCTGCTGTCAATGCTCATCTTCTCAGGTGTCCATGATGATATGCTTCCATCAGGTGCTGCTTGTCTTGTGGGCCTAGAATTGCTGCCTGATGAGTCTGCACCAGAGAACCTTGGAGGCTGTGGTGTCCAGGATGGCCTCAGTGGCCATATACAAGTTGTTGGCTGACTCTAAGACACTTGCCGGCCATAAGTTGTAGTAAATAACCCCAAGCAGAATATCCAGCTCCTGGGTTCTAGTCTTGATGTTCATGTCAGAGTAATCATTTCCTATATCATCTCCAGACAGGCATGTGTAATGTCTCACTGTGAAGGAAAGCAAGAGTCATGTAGGGTGACAAAAAGGAGGAGGTGCAGCTGCTAGGTCTGTCGATTTGGCCAGGCATGCTATGGCTTTATGGCAAGGTGCTGCAAAATAAACTGATATATGTGCAGTTAACAAGAAAGAGCACCCACTTCAGAGCTCTTCTGGAAGCCTGTGGGAAAGGTGGGAGGGAGGGGCTACTTCTCCTCAACATAAATAATCACTGCCTGAAATAAGAAGGTCACTGTGAGGGGGAGCTCTGGTACAAGGTGGGGGTGAGTTTCCTGTGGCAGCCAGTGAATTAGGCCCAGACTCTTAACTGTACTTAACAATAATCAGAAGCCCAGGGAGCCCACAGAGCATGATGGGATGCATGCACAAGCACCTCATGTCTGCTCATCATTGCCATCGCAGTCTCCCTGCATACTTCATTCCCTATCAGCAAACACCTGCACATTGTTCTAGCTATCCAAGTTTAGGTCACTCAGACTAAACAGTATAACTTAGATTGGTTCTTCATATTTTGTGAACACTCATACACATGCTAGGATAATATCTAAGACTTAGTTGTAATTTTCTCTTACAAAAATTGAATATGTTGTATTTGACTTATTTTCCCAAGGAGCAGAGAAAAGGACTATTACCTACAATAAAGGACCAGGAATTGTATTAAAATTGATTGTACCTGTAACTTTTTCAATTTATCAACAGAGATCCTGGTTTTCTTTGAAAAAAAAAAAATAAATAAATCCTCATTTTTAAAAATTAAAAACAGTAACCCAAACTCCACATTTTCCCATGATTAAAATGAAACTATATAAAGTGGTGTTTCATTTTAATCACAGAATGTGGCTTTTGGGTTACTTCTTTACATCCAAACATTGAGGATTTTTTTTTTATCAGAGAAAACCAGGATCCCTGTTGATCAACTCCTAATAAACATGCAGTGTGCAGCAGTTAATAATTACCTTGCATCAATTTTTTGACCTGTGTTAAAGACACTAGCTGAATTGGATTGTGTGAGTTAAGAAAGAAGAGTTGTGATCCTGGGGGCACATTCTATTCTTCATCTAAGCAGTCGGTTTTTTGGATGTCTATAGGGCATTTTTGTTACAGACCCAGAGAAATTCTTCTCCTGGATGCATATCCCTTCACCCAAGTTTTATTATCCATGACTATACAATTTCACAGACTTAGCATGTGGAATAGTGGTTATGGCACATATAGGCTTCATTGGAACATTGTTCAAGATATATACTGCTCACACAAAGGCTTTGCTAAAGCATTCACCAAAGTAGGCCTGACTGATGTATGAACTCCTCACAGAAACAAAACTCGACATGTGGGCCAGAAGTACTTTCAAAACAAGAGATTGGGGGGGGGAGGGGCGGAGGCACAGTACAAGGTTGGATAATCCTGTACCAGGTTAAGACTGGAATGGGAACACCATTCCCATGTGAAATTGTGAAATCCTATTCCCATGTCAGGATGTGAAAGAAGCCCCTGGTACAGGATGGTTTGAGACCTTCAAGAAACAGATGGAATGCAAAATGAATTTGTTTTAATTATTGTATAAAAGGAGAATTGGAAACCAGGGAAACTTTTGTAGCACCCTGGGGAAGTTTGTGTGTTGTTGTGTCACTACCTTGTACAGGTAAAAATGCCTTAACTTCTGGTCTAATGCCCTTGTTAGGCCAAAATGTGTTAGAACTGTACTTGACGAAAAAACAAAACAAAACAAACAAAACTGTCCAAATCCTTGCCACCGAACTGAGACTTTAAAGTCCGTGGTCATTCTTTAAGAAAAGATTGGTGTTGGGATCTCCAGGCTTCAACTTTTGCTAGCACAGTTCTTGAGACTTCAACACTAACAACACACCAATAACACTTCATGAGAACAACAGCAACAACAACACTGATAACACCTGATGACAGCACATACCTGTGCCCTTTATGGATATGGAGCAAACATAAATGCCTGAAAATGGAGTTAGCCAAAACCTGCACTTTGATTTAAAAAGAGAAAGGATAGGCATGGGTCTTGTCTCTTGTCCCTATAGTTAAGTAGATAGGGGACATATCTGTGAAATCAGAGTCCCTGACTTGGTCTATTCATCCAGAAGGGGTTGAACCAGGGATTCTTTCACTTCCTAGTATAGCACAGTGCTGACCATGGCTCCCTTTCCTGGTGCTTCTTTTGAATAAAGAGAAGCTAGCCATGTTAGTCTGAAATCAAGAGTAAGAACTATTTCAGAAAAGCATAAGCTTTCACAGCCAACAGCCTACCTCTCCAGATGCAAGGCTTGGGGCAAGTTTCAAAAGGATCATAAGCAAACACCTGGCAGAGCAGCTGACCTCCAATGGTATGGTTAGACTGCTGTACTAGGAAGACAGAGCCCCGTGTCTCAGGCTCAAACCTCCTCTGGGCTAGTGAGACTCATGACCTATAGCTATCTATGTGAATGCCCTAGCCCCTCACCTCTTTCTCTCATTCTGTTGTTGGTAGCTTGCATAACAATGCAGTTGTCCATTCATGTCCAGGAATATAATTTTCTAAATACATACTTGCCAAAATGTCATGTAAATTACCAAAAAATACCACTTAGACAATAACGAAAGTTAGAATTGCATCTCTGGTATATTATGTGTTTCAGTTCTCTCTACAGTGCATTACAGCAGTTAGCCACTACAGAACTGAATCCAAAATAGCCACATACTGAGCAGGGAGCTACCTAGAACTAGCTGTTAGGAGGTACAGAGGATAGGGTTTGAAAACCCATCCCATTGTGGGGGTTAGTTGGTTCACTAAGGAATTCACAGAAACATCATTGAAACCTACAGTCCAGAATCCCTTTTTGAAGGTACAAAATTTTGCCCCTTCTCTTACAAAACTGCTCAAGTTTATTGTCTTCAGATAGTGAGAGGAGTTAATTTTAGATAATTACATGTTGGTTACAGAAATTACTCAGGAAGTGGGAAATTGGTTCAGTTCCCACACAGTTTAAATATTGTTTCATTTATGTTAAATGGATGTTGGATAAAAACATAAATAGACCTAGAATCAAGGGCCAGAAGCCAGGACTCATTCCTCATGTTTGAGTGCCAGAAGTACTAGAATCATGTTCTGCATTCTGCTTTCTTTCCGGCACAGGTTTAATAGAACAAGTGCAGAGTGCCCATCCCCTGCCAACAATAGCCTATAGACTGCTGGTTAAGGGGGATGAGATATGTATAGCTACACTTCACCACATGACTGGGCGGTGAATATCAAAGGCTATAGGCTGTACATGAGAGATAGAACAGGGAGGAAAGGTGGGGGTGTGGCGCTCTATGTAAAGGAGAAATACACATTCTCAATGAGTAGCATGGGGTCAGAAGAGGGGCACACTGAAGTGCTCTGGGCTAGAATACAAGGAAGTCGAGGGGAAAGGGACTTAATGGTGGGGGTCTACTATAGACCACCCAACCAAGGGGAAGAGCTAGACCGGGAATTCATAAGTCAGCTCACAGAGGTAGTTAGGTCAAAGGACGTGGTCATAATGGGTGACCTGAACTTTCCAGACATCTGCTGGGAAGAGCAGTCAGCCAGGTCTGACCACTTACATAGGTTCCTAGCTGAGATACAGGACCTTCATCTAACCCAGGAGGTACACAGCCCCACCAGGGGAGATGCTTTGTTGGACCTGGTCCTGGCCACAGGTGATGACCTGGTGAGGGGTCTGCGGGTGCTCAACCACCTGGGCTACAGCGATCATCGCCTGCTGGAATTCACCATCCAGTGCAAGGTGACAAAGGCCTGAAGCAAGGCAGCAGCCCTGGATTTCAGGAGGGCAGACTTCAGTGAGGTAAGGAGAATAGTCAGGGAGGCACTGGTCCCAGAGGGGAGAGGAGTCAGGTGTCCAAGAAAAATGGTTGTTCCTTAAGGAGACGATCCTCCAAGCCCAAAGGGAGGTAATCCCAACATGGATCAAAGGGGGCAAGAGGGCGCAAAAGCCCCCATGGCTCACCAAAAGCATACGGGAATGTCTCCTAGCTAAAAAGGAGGTGTACACCCAATGGAAGGGAGGGGCCATCACCAGGGAGGACTATACCTCAGTTGCTTGGGGTTGTAGGAGGGCAGTTAGGAAGGCCAAGGTGGAGATGGAACTGGGATTAGCTACCCAGATCAAGGACAACAAGAAGTCCTTTTTTAAATACATAGGGGGTAAAAAGAAGGTACCGGGTAATGTGGGGCCTCTGCATGACACGCTAGGAAATCTGGTCATCGCACCAGATGACAAAGCTAACCTATTTAACAATGTTTTTGCCTCCATTTTTCTGAGCAGGGACTGGGTCACAATTCCCGCCCCCCCACCGGGACCTCCATAGGTCCCAAGGGAGGTGCACCCAGGCCTAGGGTTAGTGAGGACCTAGTCAGGGAACTTCTGGAGAGACTGTATGTATTTAAATCAGCTGGTCCTGATGATCTCCACCCCAGAGTGCTGAGGGAATTAGCAGGGGTCATTGTGGGACCCCTGGCATGGATTTACAAGCACTTACGGTGCTCTGGTGTGGTGCCAGAGGACTGGAAAATGGCCAATGTGGTTCCCATTTTCAAAAAAGGGAGGAAGGAGGACCCAGGAAATTATAGGCCTTTTAGTATTACCTCGATCCTGGGTAAGCTTTTTGAGAGAATTATCCTGGCACATGTCTGCGAGGGGCCAGCAGGGGAGCTTATGTTTAGCGGCAACCAACATGGGTTCATTAGAGGCAGGTCCTGTCAGACCAACCTGGTGGCCTTCTATGACCGGTCACAAAAGCCTTAGATGAAGGCATCGTGGTAGACATAGTCTTTCTGGACTTTAGGAAGGCCTTTGATGCTGTCTCTCACCCCATTCTCATTAAAAACTAGGGGACTGTGGAGTCAACACCTACACAGTCAAATGAGTCACTAACTGGCTGGAGGGCCACACCCAGAGAGTGGTGGTGGATGGGTCTTATTTGACCTGGAGGGATGTGGGCAGAGGGGTTCTGCAGGGCTCAGTCCTCGGGCCTGCACTGTTCAACATCTTCATCAGCGAATTGGACAAGGGGGTAAAAAGCACCCTTTTCAAATTCGCACATGACACTAAGATGTGGGGGGAAGTGGGCAAACTAGAAGGGAGGAATAGGCTGCAATCAGACCTAGACATGTTACAGGGGTG
>NW_005842287.1:263391-264522 GCF_000455745.1 Alligator sinensis
GAAGAACCAACAGCATACCTACAGGCTGGGGAACTCCCTTCTCATCAGTGCAGAGGCAGAAAAGGATCTTGGAGTCATTATTGATGCCAAAATGAACATGGGCTGACAGTGTGGGGACACGGTCAGGAAGGCCAACCGTACCTTGTCATGAATCCACAGATGCGTCTCAGGCAGGTCCAAGGAGGTGATCCTCCCCCTCTATGTGACACTGTTCAGGCCGCAGTTGGAGTACTGCATCCAGTTCTGGGCACTGCACTTCAGGAGGGATGTGGAAAATATGGAGAGGGTCCAGAGGAGGGCCACCCGCATGATCAGGGGGCAGCAGGGCAGGCCCTATGAGGAGAGGCTAAGGGACCTGAACCTGTTCAGCCTCCACAAGAGAAGGCTGAGGGGGTATCTAGTGGCCCTTTACAAACTAGTCAGGGGGGATCATGAAGCATTGGCCGAGTCCCTGTTCCCCCGAGCACTACCAGGAGTGACTAGAAATAACGGTCACAAGCTGGCAGAGGGTAGATTCAGACTAGACATCAGGAGGCGCTACTTCACTGTCAGGGTGGCTAGGATCTGGAACCAACTTCCAAGAGAAGTGGTGCTGGCTCCTACCCTGGGGGTCTTTAAGAGGAGGCTAGATGAACACCTTGCTGGGGTTGCTTGACCCCAGTACTTTTTCCTGCCATGGCAGGGGGTTGGACTTGATGATCTGCTCAGGTTCCTTCTGACCTTACCAACCATGAAACTATGAAACATGTATTGAAGGGGACTTAAAGGTCTCCTACTTCCTAAGCAAATGTTCTGATTGCATGAATATTATATATATACATATTATGCATATAAAAGCTGGTGTAATGTATCCTTCAATAATTCTAATATAATGAAGGGCTTAGTCTGTCTGTCTGTGTATCTGTCTGTCTGTAATGCTTTTGACCAACTGTGCATGTGCTGCTGAGAGGGCGGGCAGTGATTGACTGTTTGAGCCACTGCCAGGGAAGTTTGTGGCAGGAGTCAACACACCCCGGCCACCTGAACAGCAGAACTTCCCCATGCCTCCTCACCTGAGGGTGAAGTAGGGGGTCACAGTGGTGGTGTCCCACTGTTGCCCATCTCTGATACCCCCCCCACCCCAAAACAGCC
>NW_005842287.1:264543-290144 GCF_000455745.1 Alligator sinensis
ATGGAGGGAGGGAGCGAGGGGAGTGGGGTGGGGGGAGGAAAAGTGGGGCCACTGTAATGGTTGTTTTTGAAGCCAGGTGGCAGGGAGGGAGGGAGGGAGAGAGCGAGGAAGGGGGCCCTGACAACAGCCATCAGGGAGGGGGAGGCATAAGAGAGGGAGGTAGACTGTGTGGGTGGGCACAGGGCAGGGATGGGCAAAGTGGGATGTCATGGTGGCAGCCATTTTCAGGGCCAGGCAGCAGGGAAGGAAGAAAGGAAGGGAGGGAAGTGGTGAGGGGAGGAGACAGGAGGGAGGGTCACAGTGTCTGTGTCCCCCTCCTTCCCCACCCCAACAACAGCTGGCAGGGAGAGGGAGGTGGTAGGGAGGGACAAAGGGGAGCGGGGAGGGAATGGGAGAGAAGGGAAGGTGGGTTCTCTGCTGCGAGACAGAGGCAGTCAGGGGGATGGAGCCCCTGTGCTGGAGGCTGGAGGAGGCAGCAGTGGGGGGAGTCTTTACATGGCTGTCCCTCAAGGGTGAGCAGGGGGGTGAGGTGGGGGCAGGTAAACATTCCCTGAAATCCATGATTCTTGATGGGCAATTAGTTAGTGTTTTAAAAGAAAGTGGTAGCTGTCATAGAATTTTGAAGGGAGCCTGATTTTGTGATTGGGCTTTCAAAAAGCACACCAGGTAAAACCCCTGAGAGGGGAAAGAAAAAAAAATGTTTTTTGATACTAGTCAAGCATAGGCAATTAGCTTTCAAGTCTAAGGGAGAAGCACAACACCAGCTATCTAGTGAACTTTAAATAAAAATAATGGAACATATGGATTTTAGATGCTTTCAGAATTGTTTGGAGATTGAACAGGATATTCCATGCAAAAGGAGCAGGGCTTCCCATTTTAGGAAGTGTCATGCTCACTACACTCCAAATGAAGTCTTAGTGGACCTTCAAAAAGAGCTTGCTTGTTCTCCTTCTGGCTTCATGCCTCTTGTATTCTTGGCTACAGATTAGAACAGCACAAACGGGAGTTCCGCCCATTATGTAGCCTGCTGCCTAAGACAGTTTTCAAGGAAGGGAAAATCATGGGTTTTTATCTTTGAAGTGTTAAGGGGTCTAGAATCTAGGTCTGTCATGTTCTATGTTTTGGAGCAAAAAGTTGTGACATCATCATCTATTAGTTAAGCATACAGACTACACACACCAAATTTAGACAGAATTAGTTACCAGTTACCAACACATGCACATCCAATACACATATGTGGATTACTAATTCATATACCACACACACACACACACACACAATGATATCTATATATGTATATATATGTGTGTACACTAATTCACACACATACCACCCACCTACACATACACACAATTGAGTTCCTAAGTTGGGTGTTGTGATGTGTATGTATGTATGTGCTTGGCGTACTTGGGATACCTGCGGAAAGGTTAAGGTAAGAAAGTAGAAATGTAGGGAGTAAAAGTTACCAGGACTGGGATTAGAACTGGTAGACTACAGGGGCCTGGGCTGAAGAACTGAGGCTGAGGGGTAACTTTAGGTTATTTGATCTTAATTGATTAAAAGACAATGCCCAAAGCCTGCAGAACAGGGAAGCATGCTGGCACAGAGTCTGGGACTGGAGCCAGAGCTACGGGGGAGCTGAAAAGGTAGATGGGGACAGGGAAAATGGGACTAAGGGAAAGTGTGGATGTTAAAGAGGGGCTCTGGGTGTGGGGAGCCAGAGGATGGCTCTGGGGCAGCTAGAGAAGTTGCAGGGAGCAGCAGTAGGTGCTGGATGCTGGAGAAAAATGCAGGACAGTTAATAGGAGCTGGAAAGCTGCAGGAGGGGCGGGGGGAGTATTGCAGAAGGTGTGAGGGAAGCCTGAAAACAGAGAGATGGACAGCAGAATATCACAGGAAAAGCAGCAGGCAGCAGGGATAGCAGGAAAGCAAGGAGAGGCTGAGAGGTGGCAGAAAAGGAGAGATGGAATTGGGGGGAGATCAGGAAACTAGCAGAGAGGGTGGGAACTGGAGCTGAGAGAGAGAGCGAGAGAGAGAGAGAGAATGAGGCTACAGTTTAAGATAGGGAAGGAACTGGGATTCAGTAAAACATGACCCAACTCACGGTTGCAAATTACAGTGGTTTTATTGAACAGGGGAGATGGTGACACAATGCCAAATTGGTTCCCTTGCACCCACACACATACAATGACAGCAGGGGTTAGAGAAGCTTGGTGCAGGGACTGAAGTCGACTGAAGTCCAGGAGGAGAGAGAGAGAGACAGAGAGAGAAAGAGAGTCCAAATTGTAGGAGGAGGTGTGCAGGTAATATCTACCTATCCAGGCTGGAAGGGGTCCTTGTCCAGTAGATGTTGTCCAGAGGGGGGGCCGCTGGCAGGGCCTCTGGGTGGATAGGTGGTGTGGCATGGTGCTGGTCCAGATGGAGAGGGCATCCCTCTGGGTCTGTCCTCAGTGTCCCTTTTTATAGGGGCAGATCTTGTGTGACCCTAGTGACAGGAGGCATGCCCAGGCAAGGGTCAGCCCCTGGCCTACTGAGCACGTGTGCTCCATGCAGGGATGTGCAGTTTTGAGTGTCTGTAATGCTGAGAGTTGCTGGTTTTGCAGGGTTCTTTGTCTTTCAAATGCTGTTCTTGTCTCTGTTCCTGGGTGAGGTCTGTGGTTCCTGGGCGAATCAATACGAGGTGATGGCCCAGTCATTACAGGCCATTCAGTAGAGGCCTGCTACCATTGTATTTCAATCATTCCCAATCACACTTATTCATCGGGGAACCAATTTACATGGTAGGGGTACGTGACTCATACCATTGCAACATGGGATGCCCAGGCAGAGGACAGAAGATGGAGGCTTGACATAAAAAAAAAATGGAAACTTGACATGACTTTGGTTCACTTACAAACACAGGCCTAAACCATACAATACCCATATGAAACAATGAAAATCAATATGAAAATGATAATAATTCAATATACAACTGTAAAAATCAATACAAACCTAATAATAATAATACAGTATAAAATGGTGGATATCCAAAACCAAAAACTTACTACCAAAATAAAAAAATGTTGAAGCTTATCCTAAGTCTGAGCTCACTTATACTTATCTATAGGGAACAGAGAGGGAGAGAAAAATGTCAGAAATGTTTGGGGAAGGGGAGGGCCTGCATTTTAAAATAAATACAAAAAAAAGAAAAAAAAGAAAAACTTGGAGTTCTGCTACAGTAGGTGTCTAGTGTTACACTTGAATCAACTTCAAACTCCTAAAATGAATATAAATTAAGACATGCTCTTGTTCTTAGTTTTTTTGGGTTTTTTTTCCAACTGTGTCTTCCAGGAGCTTTAGACTTGGTCAAGTTGGATTGCTGTCCCAGGCTATTATACCTGGATTTTAGGCACTCGATCACTAAAATATTTATGTCCCCAATGGCAATACAGATCTGGCCTAAGAGATAAGGTAAAAGTAAAGTATCAGACATTCCTTTCCTTTAAAAACAGGAACATTTTTAAACAATGTTATATCTGCAAGAGATGAAATGCTATAATTATATCTTTTATTCTCTACTTTTTTATATACATTGATTTGTTTAGGTGCTGTCATAAATGCAAAAGATTTCTTCACTGCTATATTTTTCTTGTCATCTCCAATTGATTTGATTTATCACATGGCAATCCCATAAAATATGAAGTATTAGTTATTCATAGAATTATAGAAAAATAGGGCTGTAAGGGACCACAGGGAAGTCACCTAAGCAAAACCTCTATTCAAGGCTGGATTATCCATATTTCAAGTGTCTGTCTAACATATAAAAAAAAAAAAAAATCAAAGATAGAGATTCCACAATATGTCTATGCAATTTGTTTGAATGCCTAACCAGTCTCTTAGTTAGAATGTTTTTCTTAATAATTGTCCTGAATATCCAATTGGCAGCCATTATTTCTTGTCCTGCCCACTACAGTCAAAAAGAATAGTCCATGATACTGGTGCCCACTCATTTGGCCCCATAAGCCAGACGAGTGGTGTGAGGCCAGCCTCCAGCCACATCCACCACATAATCAAGATTGCATCATGTGAATTATTCTGTTTGCATTATATTGCACAGATTGCAACATGTTGAAATGTTGGTTTTTCAAATAGTACAAAATGGAAAGTGCTTCTGAAAGCATTAAAAAACTTCTGAAAGTATGCAGAATAATTAGCTATCTCAGAAGGAAGCCAACACTTGAATTATCAAAGAAATTTATCACATGTTAAAATGTAATCCTGTTCTTTTCCTGAGAAAAGAGCTGTCTATCATAGATGGACCCATTTTTTGGTTCTCTTGCTTCAAAGTCCCTTGTTTTTGGTAGTGACTGGTCAGTACTTCTATCTCTTTTAACACTAAAAGACCTTCCAAAGTCTGTCCTTTGTTACCCCAGTGTTCCTAGGGTTTATCTATGCACAATTCTCCCAGTCAGCTGACGCTTGTTTCCAGTCAATATGGTGAACAGATAGATACACATGGGAATGTGCCTATGTGCCTGAGTGTGATCCATGTGGATCTGACCCACATAGCTGTGTCATCTAACTCATAGTGTTCCCCATGGGTCTGGAAATCTGAAGGCCAGATGATTTTAACACTATTAATCTCAGCCTGAACCACTACTAATCTGCCTCAGAGTGCCTATCAGACTGATATTTTAGGATTCAACTTCTTTGTATGTACTGCCTAGGAGTGTTAACCCTACAATACAAAATGAAAGTTAGAGGAAAAGTTACAGTTTCAGAATCACAGTCCCAAACTATGGATTTTAATCTTGACATCTTCCAACATCTAGAGGTTACTCTTCTAGCTCATGGTTAATTCAAACTGGCAAAACAATGTAGTAAGTTTGTACTAATACTGATCCTATCACATGGTTTATGTAAACGAAATAGAGATGTTTTAACATTTTTAATAGAATGCTTTTCTATTAGAATTTACAATTTGAATATATCCAAAAAAATTATGGGACTGTATCACTGACATTTTTAATTGGAAAGTATCAAAATGTTTCATGTTGATGAAATTAAAATATTTTGGATGCGTTTAATGAGTGGAAGTTAAGCACATAGGCTGACATTCTATTCCTTCCTGGTTATCTAAGTAGCCATTTTTGGTTGTTTACACAATTTTTTGAAGACAACTACACAGGCATGAACCTGCAAGAAAATGGAGGAGGCAGGCCCTCCCATCTCTTGCCTTAGTATCTGGTGGTTAAAACACTTGACAAGGAAGCTGGAGAGAGGGTCTAGGGCCCTTTTTTCTACCACAGGCCAGACATCATCTAAGCCTGTCACATGTGCCCTTCCTGAAGCTGAACCTCTGCCACTTTGTCCATTGCATTTAATTATTGTTGCAAAAAGCAGAAACATGTCTCAGGTATGGGGCTTGCAATGTCTGCCTCACTGGGAGCAAGACCAGCACAGCAGCCACCTGACTGTCTTGCTGTCTTCCTTCTGGTATCATCTCTGTCTCTCTCTCCCATGATTGCCCAGAGTCAGCTTCAAAAAGGAGTGATAGAGAAGGGACTGGATAATGGCTGACCCATGTGGTGGTGGTTAGCATGCTGTGCTGGGAAGTTTGAGAGGCCCGACCTTTTAATTTGAGTCAGTTACTTGTTTACTAGAACTAAAGATGCTATAAAACTATTGGTGGTTGGTGTTCCAGGTCAAACCTGTCCTCACATAAGCAAAAGCTTACTATGGTTGTTAGTGAACTTGTTAGGAACTCTGGGAGATAGTATATTTGCACAAGTGCCTCTGCCACATTAGATAAAATGTTATTTTAAGTGGTACTTGTGTACAGAGTTCCTGACAGTGTGCTCAGAGGCCTATTGAAACACTGCTTAAAATGAAGAAGTTATTTGTGCTCTGATTGGTGTGACTTTGGTTTGAAGACAAATGGCATGCATAAGAGACCAATTAGAAAATTCATTCTGCAATAATTTATAAACAGCTGTAATGTGTACCTTATTTTAGCCTAGAATAAGTTGTATTCTAACAGGCTAAATTCATTCATTAAAAATGGAAAGATTCTTACTGAATGAGAAATTCACTGGTGGAAGTGATAGATACCAGGAAGGGGGCAGGAAGAACAAATTTGACAACATAAGCAGAAGTTTTTACATTCCTGCTAAAGGCATTTCTTCAGCAAGCTAAACAGAAAGCATTCACGCAATCATCTTTCCACTGCAGTTTTGTGACCTACTTAGTAAATGCTTTAGGGAGCTCTTAAAAGAAAGTGACATACAGTGGCAGGGAAATTAACATTATGTTTGGAACTATTTCCCATAAAGCCATGTCTCTGCTTTTCTGTTTGTTTGCTTATTTGTTTTGTTTTTCTAGTGTGTGGTATGTGATAGATGGAAATCTGTAATACTGAGGCAGAGTGTGAGGAATGAAAGACACATCTGAATTCAAAGTTACGTTTCAAATGGGAATAGTGATTGTCATATAGGGATGGATACAGACATAAATAGTTGGTGTCCTCAAAGGGAAAAAGTAGCATGGGAAAACCTGGAAAAATGTCACTTTAATGGTTGTTTTCTAATTGAATACTGAGAACACTAATATTGTTCATAGAGTCATCTTGGAGTCATCTATTAGAATGCACAGCAAGTTAAATTTGCTGTGGGAGAAGAGGGTACAAGATACAAGTCTCCCATAAGCCAATGATAGCCATCATTGAGGGGAGAAGCTACATAAGGTGCAGACACACATAACGATTGAACTGTTCTCAGACTTTCATTGATGGAATTAGCTATGTGTAAACTGCCAAGGTTCCTAAACAGAAAAGTTATGTTTTAAGTATTAAAGTACTGTTGATCTGCAAGGGATCCTGGTTTTCTCTGATTTAAAAAAAATATATACATTTTTCTGATTTAAAAATAACCCAAATCCAAATTTTGGGTTACTTTTTAAAATCTGAATATTGAGGATTTTTTTTTTTTTTTATCAGCGAAAACCAGGAACCCTGATAATAATCATGATGATGGGTTTTTGAACCTGAAAGCTTGCTTAATAACTATTCTCCAACTATTTGGGTTGGTCTAATAAAAGATATCAGATTCACCCAAGGAACCTTGTCTGCCTATTTCCTTAGACCAACACAGCTACAACCTACACCCCTGTTAATAATCCAGCACTTTTAAAATGGTACATGAGGTTTAAAATGTTATAAACTGTTGTGTATAACTGGAAATCCTGGTATCTAAAAAAATGTGCCAAACCCCCCCCCCCCCCAAAAAAACCGGGCAAAAAAAGTGGGCCGCGGGGGGTGATCATGTGGCTGCAGGGTGTGCTGCCCAAAACTAAAGCCTGGCTGGTCATGCTCCAGCTTCCAGTGAGGCTCCATGCATCCAGATCACCACTGCTGCATCCCCAGGAGGCCCCCATGGCCCCAGATGAGTCTTCTGGTGCCAGCACAGGTGCTGGCCCAGAGTGAACATGCTTGGGTATTCCCTGGGTACAAGTAGGAGCAATACAACTTTGGGAAATACATGCATGCACTCATGGGGATGCAAGAGTGTTAGGTTAGGAGGTACAGGAGGTAGGTGAAAGAAAGCACCACATCAAATCTGAGAAACAAAAGTACATAGAAAGTAACAGGAGCAAAACAGCAATAAGTTGCATGACTATCAAACTAAAAAGTTAAGTACTGAAAATAATTCAAAGGGGGAAAATGCTTAATGTACTTAAAAAAAAGAGGATTTTTTTTTTTTGCACATTGTGAATTCTGATATTTTACTGCTCCTGAAAATGTATGTTCAGTGATGGCACAAACACATTAAGAAGCATGTAGGTAAAGTACAAAATGGATTGCTCTTAAGAATCCAAAATATGATAGGGTACAATTCTGTTACAATGCACGTGTGAGGAAGTAAGAGACATTCCTGATTTACTGTTCAGTAAATCACCTGTCAGAGATGTAAAGGCCATTGAGAAAGCACTTAATGTTTTGAATTATTGTATCTCTTAAAAGAAGAAAAAGTCACGTGTAGCGCATGAAACATTTATCTTCTGTTTAAGTAGAAACAGAAATGTGTGGGGGCAGTGACCACATTTTTTACTTAATCACATCAGCTAGCACCCCTGTGTTAGTATCTAAAATTGGATTGGGAAAGCAAGATGGAAAGTGTGAAACCCTGTGCATGACACAACTTCCAGAAATATGTTCCCAGAAAGCAAGACATTGGACTATGTAGGATTGTGTATGAATCTTAAAAAAAAAAAAGTGTTCTATTAAATCAATATTAAAAGACAGCAGAGCGATACAACTTCATGATATTAATATGCTCAACATCATGAATCTCAGCCTGAACTGGAGCCAACAAATAATTAGGAAATTAGCCAAAATCTTATTACATCATAATGTTGCCTTTGCTTACTGGACTAAGGAAGTAAAGACTCAGTTTTTTTTCAATTCTCCAGAGCAAATCTTTTTGCTTTTTTTCCTCCCCAAAATGAGACCTGTAAAATGCTGTCCTATAAGAAAGTATTGAATACAGGTGATATGCATTGGATTACTTAAGAGGTAGCTAGATAGTGTGGTCATACATAACATCATAAATCTGAAGGTACAAGTACCTTCTGTTGTTATGTCTCAGCTCTGTGTTCTTGGGCAACCCTGGCACAGGACACAGTCTGTCTGACTCACAAAGGACTCACCCCCCCTCCCTCCCCTCCTCTACCTAAACGAAACTGATTAAGATGCAGTGAGAGACACACCTAAACCCTCCAGATAAGGGTAACAAGAGTGAAACATCTGCCCTAGGTCTCATTTGCATCCGAGATGGAACCAGATGACCATTCATTTACATGACAGATGGAGAACAGAAAGCCTGAAGAAGAGACTGCAGTGAATTCTGGGATCAGAGAAACAGGGAAGCACTGCATGATGGGGAATCTGTGCTCCAAATGCTAATCAACCCACATTTACACACACCCAGCTCAGCATTTATCAGACCAGTTGTAATCTGGATTTACAAAGGACCTTCCCCTTCCCCCCCCCAGACACACACACGTCTCTAAGTTTAATAGGCATCTCGGGCATTACATTCCCCGGTGCCACTATGGGTGGCCTTTTAAACTTGACTGGGTAAAACTTGGTTGCCGGGTTAGGGAATGCTGAGGCAAGAGACTGAGTCAGAGGGGGTATGGGCAACATTTGAACAATGGTAAAGGGTTCATCACAGTGTCCAGCCCATTGGAGCCCTGACCACAGGTGTTGTCATACTTTTCCCGAGACGAATGGTGGAAGTCCTCTCCACAAAAAGTTATGAACGCTCCAATAATTGCCTTAAGTCTGTTAAAAGACTATAGTAAGATCTGGAAAAGTCATGCTAAGCTGAGGCTTGTTCACAAGAAGTGAAAATCCAAAACCCTGATGCTGCAAGCTCTCTATTGTTTCTGGAGAAACCATGAGATATTCCATCAGTATATCTTCTATCCATAGGAATGTCAAGCTGGCTCCCAAGTATCTGGTTACTCCCTAACCTTATGTGTTTTCTGATTATCAGTCAGTTTCTTGAGATGTTCCAAACCAGATAACCCCTTGTCAATAGAAAAGACAATGACTTATACTATAGACAATGCTTTGAAGCAGCTGAACTGAGGGTATAAAAATCTGTAAAAAAGCAGCAGTGTGTGTGCTTCAAGAAGAAAAATCATGTGCTGACACCACCCACTGTTATTCTCGGGACTCTGGAAGAACATATCGTCTCCCATCATGGATTGTGCTAGGAACTTTACCTGTCATTTTGAGACCCAAGTGCCTTGGACTGGTGAGATCTCAGTGCTCTCTCTCTCTCTCTTTGCTCTCTAGGCATAAATTTCTGAACCTGAGCTGTACTAGTTAAGCTTGAGCTAAGTTTCTCCAAATACTTAGTGAAACCAGGGTAGTATTGTAATTGTTTGTGTTTGTTTTTCCTTTGCATGTCAATTACTATTAGTACCATTATATATATTTCATATACTTAGCAATAAATAACTTTTATAGTCAAACTGGTAGTAACCAGGTACATTTTTCCTTCTCTACTTCTCCTTCCTCACATGCTCTGCAGCAACGCTTCTTTTACCTAAGATAAAGATCCCTGTGAAGCCCCAAAATGCTGTGGGGTCTGCTCATCAAGAGGCCAAAGATTGGGATGTGCTGAGTTTGAAACATATATGGGGATCAGTTTGACTCAGACTTGCCCTTATGAACTGAATGCTGGCCCATGAGGGTGTCAGCTGGACACCCAGCCGGATTCAAAGGGATTCTGTTTACCTGTGTGCTTGTGTCTGACTGCAGTTTATTGTTGCTCTGATGAACTGATTCTTGGCATATGAGGGTGTCAGCCTGTCCATGCTAATCAACCCAGCTGTGTCAGGAGTGTCACGTTAATCTGTGTGTGTTTGTGTGTATGACTGATTTGGTGACTGGAGGAGCCCAGCCCCATTGAAACTGAGTCCTGCAAGATAGCTCCATTGGGGGTGAGGACTTGCAGAAGGGAGATATACAGCTCCGTATAGAATCACAAGTAACACAAGCAGCACATTGACAGAATTACCAAGACCCTAGAAACGTATCCCTAATAAAAGAGCACACCCCAAAATAATGGGCAAATCTGGTAACACTGTTACATATGAGAAATTTCTGAAATAAAAAAAAGATTATCTTAGCTGAAACAATACTATCTTTATTTTAGTATCCAGTAATTACATTTTTAAGAACAGGGTGAAGTTTGCTTAGATTTTTGGAGCTATCTAGAGACACGACTGAGTAATTGTGTACCCTGGGCAGTGGTGACTCATAGGATAGCAACTGCCAATAGGTTGGCTGCCAGTAGTGACAACGGGGCCAGCAGTAGAATTCTTGACCTTCACATTTGCACCTGGGATTAATGCCTCAGTTGCCCACCATTAGTTATGCTATTGGAGTAATAATTGTGGAAACAAAGATAACAAGGTCAGTTGGAACATTATTCATCAAGATTAAGAAACAATAAATTTTGGATCTATCAACCAGATTCATTAAAAAAGAAAATGACCTTTCTTTGAATAAAGCTTATTCTAGTTACCAGTACTCATTAAAATTGCTGTTTAATCAGAAATGAAGACCTGTCTTATTGTATTACTGAAAATAATGATGACACTGCTCTGAGTGCCCTTTGTGATAGCTATGCAAAGGAAATCAAGAAATATATTGTATGCTTTTGTGTGATTGTATGCATAATGGAAAGTGCACAGACAAGCAGAAAACTGAGAAGAGTAAGGAGGAAAGAGGACACAAATTTTGCAGAAATTAAAATATACAGGAAACAGGATATGAAGGAGAAAACAATAATGGACATGAAGCTACAATTGCATCCTGGATAGATTGAAGAGAAGCAAACTAAGAGTGAGTGAGAACATCTACATGTGCTATTAATGTGCCTGGATAACCTCTGGCAGCCCCTACACTGTAGTACCCTCATGCCCCAGCCAGCCCCAGTCAGAGTCTACATATGCATTTGAGCCCATGTAACTACTTTGCTGTAGGACAGTATTTGTCCTGGACAGTACTATAGTATAGCAGCATTAATTAATTTGCTGTGCCGTAAATGTGATGCTTTATTGTGGAACTAATTAGCCAACTCCACAGGAAAGTGCACGCATAAATTCCCCCAGTGAGGCCCAACAGGAGAAGGCTGAAATAGTCAAGGAAAGTGACAATCAGACATGATCAATGATTTAACATTGCAGATGGAAAGGAAGTGGATTTGGGACATCTTTTGGAAGAAAAAATATATAGTTGAGTTCACTCACATCATTGTGAAGTGACTGTGGAGAATTAAATTAAATTGAAAAATTGTAGGCTAGAAGGGCTATATTAAAAAAAAAAGCAGCATAAATGAAGACTTTAGAAGAAAGAGGAAAAAGGAAGTATATGTTCTTTTGGTAAAAGCTGGGTTGACAGGCATCCTGGTGTTCTTTATAGATTTTAGTTCCACTTTAGTAAACATTTTTAGCAGACCTCTCAGAGAATGAAACCTGACCTTTGCTATGTTGGCTTTGTAATATCAATAATTGCAATGCGTTAGGACAGGACATTGTCCTTAATGTTGCTTTAAGAGAAACACACCTTAGAAACGTATGTCATGATCAGGGATCCTGGTATTCTCTGATTTAAAAATAAAAAATCCCCAGTTTTTTAATTTAAAAAAATAACTCCGCTTCCACATTTTTCCATGATGGAAAAATATTTTCTGCTAATATATAGTGGTGTTTCATTTTGATCATGGAAAAATGTGGATTTGGGGTTACTATTTTTTAAGTCTGATAATTGGGGATTTTTTTTTTTTAGCAGAGAAGACCAGGATCCTTGGTAATGATTCAGTTTTCCATATAGTGTATTCTTTCCAAAGAAGGGAAATGCTATAAAGAAAAAAAAAATAGATAAAGCCTAAAGGCAAGTGTATATACAAAAGATATAAGACAATGGTCTCATCCCAAGGCTTTTGGTTAAATGTGAGCCTTTTTACCGACTTTGACGGGTTTTGAATTAGGCTCCAATACCTTGTATTTTTCTCTAGTAGTCAATAACATTTTATGACAGCTGTCAGTGGATTATTCAGACAATATAGAACTGTCATATTATGGGAGCTAAATTGAATGCTTTAAGGTTATGTTACTCCTGTCAAGAGGGTATGTTTCACTACTCCACCCATCACAATAACCTGATGAGCCTTGTCATAAATAGGCCACTGGTGTTGTGGGCAGAGTTCTTACTGCCAACTGTCAGCAAAATAAAAATAAATACTGAAACACTGTCTGTCAGTAAGATCCATTATATATTGTATGTGTCAGTATACATGGCAAAATATTCTAACTTTTTTTCTCCTCCATATTGTTAGCAGATACCTTAATAGAGACAGATATCAGATGTCAGCTCCCATGTTTGAATGCTCACGCTCTGTGAAATGGACCATTTCTAAATAGCCAAGGAAAGGTGGGTTCTGTCAATTTAGATATGTACTGTATGACCATCATCCCAAATAGGGCTAATAAAGAATCATTCGTTTCCATAATAGGGAAAATCCAGAAGCCCTAGTAAGCTGGTTAGAACTGCATCAAGATATCCAAAGGACATGTAGACCGACTCTCTATCCATTCTGCAACTGAGAGGATGACATTCCTAGCAGCATAAGGAAGTCATAGAAATATAAAGTTCCCTAAGCCTTTCTGGCTTCCAGTAGCGAAGTTAAGTGTGGTTATAAGGCTACACTGATTTTCTGTGGATAAATATAAATGTTCACTGGTGGAATCCTAACAAGACTGTACATTGAGTGGTTCACAGGGCTAGAGCAACTACTGAAGGATTCTTAGCATCTCTTCTAAATTCTGTGGTGTGGGCATGAATGGTGTGGGTGTATGAGGGTGTCTATATCATCTTCAACCTGACAGTCCATTTTTTTTATGATCCTACTTGCTCCTTTTTGCCACAAGTAGCCAGGTCACAGCATGAAAACTATGTTGGCCCCTTTTAAAATGTCTTGCTATATCATTATATTGTATGTGATACTTTAAAGAAGAAGGGAGATTAGTTGGGAAAACTCAGGCTAGAATGAGTACACTGTGGTTCAGATTCTATTCCACCTATAGGCATTAAAGGGGACCAAGATACCTAAATCCACTTACATGCCCAATAGATGGCATAGAGTCTGGCCTTAAGTAGGCATGAAATAGCTAACAAAAATAAAGAATTCTTAGAATGAATACATTGCGACATACTAGCATGATGGAATGGAGATTAGACTGTCTGAAGTATTATTGCACAAAGAGAAGCCTTTAAATTTTTGCCCAGCAGGTGTAAACGGACACATTCATTTTTGGTATTTGAATTGAATTAGTTGTGTTTGTACTCAAGATTCTGACGTTCTGTTAACATTTCTCTGCTTCAGAAAAAAAAAAGAAAGTGAAAGAATGAGAGAGAAGTAATTTGAACATATATTGTTGCCCTGGATACAGCTATACAAATCTATACCAATCATATAGGTTTTTTACAGTTTCTAACCATACAAAAAGTATGTTCTATATTGGTATGTCACAAGATATGAAGTAAATCAATAAAATCACAAGGAAAATGATTGAATGGTATTGTTAAAGAAGTTCTTTTAAATATTTTAGAATCATTTATACTGAAAAAAAAAATTTCTTCATGTTAACTTGCTCTTCTAAATCTGAAAGTTAAATTAAATTGAATTTGTATTCGTAGTTCTAACTCTCTTTTATTTAAATGTTGCTTCCCATACACCTTCATCTCATGGCACCATTCTTAACCATCCATGGGCACAAAAATTAATTTTCAATTGTTCCCATATATTATAAATTAAGGGCTCTATACCTTTAAAAAAGGTACACATTCTTTTTATCACAGATTGTTTTGCCTTCCCATATTAACATATAAAACATTCTTAAAATTGTCTACAATTCTGCTGATTGAGAATCAACCACTGCTTGCAATAAATATTAAGCAAGTCACTCAGGTCCTGTAAGTGACTCATTAAAAATAAAATGGAAACTCCCAGGATGCTAATGAGCTGTTATATAACCTGCTGCTCAAAGGGGGGATGAACAAAAAAACAAAAAACCCCTATCACTCAGTTTAAAAGTGTATAAGAGAAAAACAGCTTCCTGGAAAGTCAAGTCTTTCAAAATCTACCACAAATGTTCTGCTATTTTGATAAATGCACCTGGTAGCCAAAAGAAGGAAGATCTGTTTAGTACCACAAGAAATATTATTTATGCCAGCATTATCCACCATGCTGCAGTTTATTATCGAATGTGGTGTTCATGAAGAAATGAACATTGGCAGGAACTTAATTTTTAAGTTGTAAATATTCCCAAGGCTACTGAAAGAGATTCAGTGAAATTCATATTCAGCTAATTTAATAGAATTAATGTGTTTATGTACAGCATGCTCATTGGGGTATGGCATGATTTCACACATGAATGACCCATGCCCCCAGCGGCTGGCAGGGCACCGCAGCAGCAGGAGCATTGTGGTGGTGGTGGGATCTCAGTGGCAGAGAGTGGGGAGCTCCCGCAAATGCCGCCAGCACTGTTGCTGCAGCCCATCCACAGGCACCACTGGCAGTGTCAGCGGCGGCCAGCAGGGATGGCTGTGTTGGCGGCAGTGTGGCGAGCAGCAACTACCTGCAGGCACCGCCAACAGTGTCAGCAACGCCTTTTTGTAGGGGGTGCACTGCCATGCTCAGGGGGGTGCACATGCACCCACGTGCACCCCTTATGCATAGCCCCTGATTTCACAGGTAAAGCACTGAAAGAGAGGTGCTAAAGCAATTCCTCAGTTTCTGCATTAAGGTGTCAGAAGTGTATGCATATCATCTGGACTCCTTAGCACTAGAGAACAGAAGCCTCACAATTCCCCTCCTATTCCTAGGAATCTCATCAGCCAAACAGTCCAAAGATATTCTTGTCCAAGAGGAATTCCAGTCCCCAAATCATTGTTTCTTTCTTCTCATCACACACCAAAATGGGGAGTCTGTTATCTGGATCCAAAGAGTCATAGACTCTGGGACAAAGCTGTCACAATAGAAGCAACTCAGTCCTATATTGTACAGGAACTGTGTTGAAAAGTCAGGCTCCAATTACCATATATATCTTTCTTCTCCCAACTGAGTTTTGATACACTCAGCATTCAAATGGTAGATGTATGGCACCTGATGGACAGATTGCCCTTAATGGCAAATATCTGAACAACTTCAGGAACAATTGGTTAATATTTTTCTAGTATTAGCACACTTCCCTCATCCCCTACATGCCTCTGCACCCATCTAAGCACTTTTCCTGGCTCTCTACATAGAGTATTCAGTACACATCTATGTCTTTCCACTACTTCTCTTCCTATAAACTAAGCAAAAATGTTGCAATGTAAGTAAGTGGATTACATTGTACAGCAGAACCATTAGCAGGGATCATGGTTTTCTCTGATAAAAATTTCATTTTTTGGAAATAAAAAAGTAACTAAAAATCCACATTTTTCCATGATTAAAATGAAACACCACTATATACATTTTGAATAAGGGAAACAATTTAATATAATTGAAGAAAATAATTTCCTCTAGAGGGAGGAGTTTCCAGGAGAGGGAGATGTATGTATAGCACCTTGTATCTATATTGTCTGTGGGGGTTGGATTTTTTTTTTCTGGGGGAGGGAGTAAAATCTGTTTGTGTTTGGTTGGTTTTTTTGGTATTCTTTCTTAACTGTATTTTTGATTAAGTAGTCCCTGAATGTGTTTTTCTGCTCTGCCTACCATCTGGCCTTTTTGTTGAACAAAGGAATGATACCTTTCTTCCTTTGTGACACAATGCCCATTAAGTGTAATGGAATATCAATTCAATAATGTTTGGGTCAAATTATGAAGCACAGCACATTTAAGCAGCCACACAATGAGATTAAATAACTTCCGTTTGTGATATAGTAGTAGCAGAAAATCACAAAATTAGCCATTTCTCAAAGGAAAGGTCCAGCTTCATATTAACTCAAAAATCAAAGATATGATTTTTATATATAATACTAGCCAATTTCCCATTAAGAATGACAGGGGGTAGGGGTGACAGAACAACACCACCCAACACCTCACACTGCTTCTGTTCTGCTTCTGGCCCTGTGCCCCCCCCCCCCCCCCCCCCCCCCCAGCCACGGGAGGGGCTGATGCTTTTCCTTAGCTAGCCCCACCACTAATTATTTCCAAAGGCTAATTGATTTATTTGCAGTGGGCAAGAAAGGGATGGAGGCAGCCCCTAGACTGGAGTGTTGAGGAGGTGGCAGTGTCAGTGGAGAGGCTATTGTTTTAACTGAAGTGGCCCCGTCCCCACGTGCCTGGCCCCCACAGCCAATCAACTAATGTCAGTTGGATGAAACCATTACAAGGGGGCTCCTGATTCAAATCAGATGGGCTGCCCCTGTCCAGGACGGGGGTGTGGTGACCCCTTGAATGTGGTGACAAGGCATGCACTGTCCTGCCAGCAACACATGCTGCAGTCTTCAATGAGAATGGGGGGAGGGGGCTTAGTTCCCTCTGACATGGCAGCACCATCCCCACTATCCCCCTCCAAGAGGGGACAGTGGGGATGATGCCACCATGAAAGCAAGGACTGAGGGGCTAGAGCAGGGGGGCGACTGCAGACACTGAAGGGCCAACGTGCATCACTGGCCTTGCCCTCTCTCTCCAGCCCCTCAGTCCCTGCTGCCATGATGGCACCGTCCTTGCCTCTGTCTCCAAGGAGCAGGGCCTAGAGGAGGCAAGGTCAGTGTTGCATTTTTTTGTGCTTCTGGGGGTTTTTTTAATTTTCCTTTTGCATCCCCCTCTGCTCCCAGTGCTGCTGACCTCCCCCCAGCTTCAGCCCCTCAGTCCCCACCATCAGGGCAGCACTTCTGTCTGTGCTGAGCACTCTTATGGGTTGTTTCAGTAAGCATTATGATTGTCTGCCAAGACAACCAATCAGAGAGTGAGTCAGAGGTGACCTTGTGGTTGAGAGGTGACCTTGTGGCTGTCTATAAATTCATTATGGGGGCACAGAAGGGAATTGGTGAGGCTGTACTCACCAAGGCACCCCTGGGGTCACAAGAAATAATGGCCATAAACTAGCAGAGAGCAGATTTAGACTGTACATAAGGAAGAATTCTTCACAGTTAGAGTGGCCAAAGTCTGGAATGAGGTCCCAAGGGAGGTAGTGCTCTCCCCTACCCTGGGGGTCTTCAAGAGGAGGTTAGATAGGCATCTGGCTTGGGTCATCTGAACCCAATACTCTTTCCTGCCTATGCAGGACCCCAGCCCTCTTCCCTGCCTATGCAGGGGGTTGGACTCGATGATCTATTGATGTCCCTTCTGACCCTAACATCTATGAATCTATGAAAGTGTTACGGACAGACAGACAGAAAGACTAAGGGTTTTATAATATTAGACATGTGTGTATACACACATGTATACACACATAATAGCGTGTGTATACACACATGTGCATGCACACACGCACACACACATAATAGTGGCATTTCATTTTGATGACAGAAAGATATGGATTTTGGATTACTTTTTTTAATCTGAAAATTTGGGATCTTTTTTTAATCAGAGAAAACCAGGACCCTTTATTATGACTCCTAAGGTTTGTAAAGTTCCAATGCATCCCTTACAATGTTTGTTGCATACTTGTATAGTTACATTTTGTCATGTGTGTATTTCATCATATAACAACCTTAAAAAAAAGGAAAAAAGATATAGTTCAAATAAGCCACATTCTAGGGGAAAACACTTAAAAGTAGTACATTTCTATAAAAGAACAAATCTTCTCTGGGGAGAGTTAATATGAAGCTGGAAATTTCCTTTGAGAAATGCCTGATTTAGTATTTATTTTTCTCTGTACACATAACACACACACACACACACACACACACACACACACACACACACATATATATATGGTGATTCATTTTAATCACCGAAAAATGTGCATTTTGGTTTTATTTTTTTAATCTAGTTTTTTTTTTTTTTTTTAATCGGAGAAGATCAGGATCCCTGGTCATAATACATATATGTGACTGTGGAAGAAAAGAAAAAGTAAGTTCAAAGGAAAAAACAAAAGAGATGGCCAGTAATAAAGACATCTAACTTGTGAAAGGAGTCTACTTTCCCTGAGTTTTTTTCATGACTTCTACGTCCTTGCCATCTCCATTCTTTTTTTTTTTAACTTGCTCTTTTCCTATTTGTTCTACCTGAGTTTATCTAACTTCCAGATCTGCAGCTCTTTGGTGTCAATGACTATATCTTTATTTACGTATTTATTTATTGCAGAAAGCAGAGGATTCAGGATAGAGAGAATTCCTGAGTTTCCTATACATGTGTGGGAACATGAACTCTTCTTCTCCTTGAACTGAATGCATAGCAATAAGGGCTGTGGTGGAGGTAACAGGGAATTTGACTTTGTCTTGGCCTATAGGACATGTAGGACCATGTCCATAGCATTTACGCTGTGGCAGGTGAGGTACTGCTGTTTCTTCAGACACCAGTGTATGCTAAGTGTTGATAAAATATGATCTGTATGAACAACGCAGTGGTTCTCAACCTTCTTAGACCTGAGATATACCTCTAGAATTTTTGTGAATTTAGTGGCAACCCATTTCAAAAACTAATCTATACTATTATGCATACTGCATGTCATCTCCGTGAGTAAATATGAAGCCTCATTGCGATAGATGAAATTGTTCAGAGAGGGAGTTGGGTGAGAGACCCTTACATATTAGTATTCTCATGCCTTGATCTGGCAAGATGCTGCATGGGGCAATGCTGCACAGAGCATACATATTCTCATGCCTTGTTCATTTTTGGAAGATATCTCAATGGCTGTCAAATGCTTTAGCAGAGGAGCTGTACTAAAACCAGCAGGAGCAACATCAAATTGCTCAAGATTCACTGCCATGTATGCTTCCAGCTCAGCGACAAATGATGGATGTAATTTTGAAAGCAGTGAATCAAGAGCCACTTTGTGCATTTGCTGGTGCACCTGGTGGTACAGGAAAAAACATTCTGCTTCAACACCATTCTTTCAGCAGTGCACGGGGAAGGGAAGATTGCATTGGCTGTAGCATCCAGTGGAATTGCTGCTGCCATGCTTACAGGAGGCAGGACTGTGCAGTCAAGGTTCAAGGTACCTCTGAATGTGTTGAAAACCAGCACCTGCAGCATATCAGCACAGTCTGATCTTGCAGAGCTGATTTGAGAAGCAGGTATCACCATCTAAGATGAAGCACCAATGGCTCATCATTACATGCTGGAAGCTGTAGAACAGATCCTGCGAGATTTACAGCTGAGCAATTTACCTTTGGTGGCAAGGTGATAGTGCTTGCGGGTGATTTTCAGCAAAACCTACCTGTTGTGAAAAATACCTCATGGCCACAAACAGTAGAGACATGCTTGAAGTGATCTGAGTTGTGGAACCACTTCCAGATTTTCCAGCGTCGTGAGTACATGCGAATACGTAAGGGAGGTTTTGATGTACAAAGTACAAAATACGCTCAATGGCTTTTGGATCTGGGAAATGGCCAGGTTACAAATATTGATGAAATCATTACTCTGCCTCCTGAGCTCTGCATGCCTCCGGATCTCTCAGCAATGATTGAATGAACTTTTCCAAATCTATTGGCTAATTATCAAAATCCAGGATGGACGTCTGAAAGAGCTATTTTGGCGCCTCATTACTCTGTTGTACAGGAGATCAACAATGCTATTGTGGCAAAATTTCCAGCCCAAGAATGAATTTGCACAAGCGCAGATGCTCTTTCAGAAGATGAAAGTGTTATGGCTGTGCCAACTGAGTGCCTGAATTCCATGGAGGTGTCAAGTTTGCCTCCACATCAGCTCCACCTTAAGCCTGGGATGATCATCATGATTCTGCAAAACCTTACCCCTAAGGATAGTCTGTGCAACGGAACATGGCTATTGGTGTAATCCGTCATCAACAGCAAGCTACTTGAGGCAAAAATTGTTGGATCAGAAAGAGCAGTACTCATTCCTCAGATAGCAATAATTCCTCAGATAGCACCAAAGCCCTCTGACGACATATTTCCATTTACATCGATACATTGACAGTTCCCTGTGCAGGTGGCATTCAGCATGACCATCAATGGGACAAACATTAAAAAGAGTAGGAGTGTTCCTTCGGGATCCTGTCTTCACCCATGGACAACTATATGTGACTGCTTCCAAAATCTCCCACCCAGAAAACATCCAATTAGCAGTGACTGCTGAGTAACAAAACCAGGAATGTTGTGTATACAGAAGTGTTGTAAAGCTCTTACAGTAAGAAAGTGTGATACGTTTCAGGATTTTATGTATACGGAAGTGTTGTGAAGCTGTTGAAGTGCAATAAAATGTGATCTCAAGCCAAAATAGGATCACTGATTTTCATGCAAGCAACATTGCAGGGGGCATCTAGTTTATTTATTATAGTGCCTACCTGCTTAAAGAGGGACCAGAAAGGATAGTGAGCAGCCAGTATGAAAGAGCCTCACTGCAGTTAGTGTTATGAGAAGGAGCTGCTGCCAGGGAAGAAACTTCACTTATCTCCAGAGCCTGCACTTACCTCAGTTATCTCGTTTCTCCTGTCTACGCCCTTCAAAGGATGGGTGCCCCACGACACTGATTGAGCATCACTAGAAAAACAGAATAAGTAGGAGTACTTTTTCTGAAGATGTTGGGATTTTGCTTTCCTTTGTTTTGAGGATTTTTTGTGAATGTACAAAGCACCTTTAAAATATATAGACATTAAAATATATTTAAAACATATGTTCTATAAATACCTTCCAAAAAGGTTTGGAATTAAATTTTATGCAGTGCTTAAATGTTAGTCAGACAACGCCAAAGCTACAGTATCATACATTATGTTTAATTTATTTCAAAGGAGTGTCCCTAGATACATAGCCATGTAACTGGGGTTAGAATATACTCCAGTATCTCTGGATACAAAATATTCTAGTGTTGCTGAAAGATAATGCAAGCCTCTCCTTTAAAACATTGCTAAGATTCAAATAGCAAAATACTGTGACATGTGTTGCATATACACAAATAACCTTTTTATATTAAACATTTTTAGTAGTGATGAATGATGTTAATATACAATGTTTTTTATTGCACACAGAAAGAAATAAAAGAGTTCTAACAGAAGAAAAGTCCATATTCATACACTTTTAATATTGAAAGTGTGCAAGACATCCAAGTGATATTAAATGATTCCATCTAGGCTCCTTCTTCTTTCTGGGCCCTCTTTAAGCAGGAAGGTACTATAATAAATAAATTCATTTTTGAAATGGATTGCTACTAAGTTCACAAAAAATATGGAGGGATATTTTCATGCTAATTTGGATCAGATACAAAATCACAACTGACTCTAGCTCCTATGATTGCAATGTCCAAAAAATTTTTCACATTTTACCGGTTTGAATTTCAAAAAAAGTCTTAATGCTTATAGTTGTTTTATTTTATTTTGTTTTGTTTCTTATTAAGATGTTTAAAAGGAAAACATTAATAAAATGTGTGGGGGGGTTATAGAATAGTAAAAATTGTATTTGATATGGCAATAATTTGTCTCACTTAACCTGTGAAATATCAGTGAAAATAGTCTACTGCCTATGTGACACTTGTGTATGGAAGTGCACAATACAACTACTCTCTTCTCCAATTCTACCTTTAATTTTTTGACAGTTGAAATGGCACATCTCTACATACATCAGAGACTCTTTCAGAACATGAGTTAGAAATATATTCAGTTACTACATCTCTCACTGATGTCCCCTGTCAGTTAGAGGACAGTTTTATCCAGCTTTTTTAAAAGGAAGGCTAAAAATATCCTACAGTTGAAAGGTATAAAACAACTGGCCTCCAGAGAATTTCATCTAACATCCCATATCTGGAGTTTGACTTATGCTCTGTGGTACTGTTATTGTATGTTATATCTGTATTTCCACTCATTTCAGTCCTGTATTAGAGTAACTTATCCATAAGTATTATTTTGATGAACATTTTTAAAGTGTCCATGAAAATACTGTATAAAATAACAAGAAATACTAACCTGGTTCTTTAGTTCTGATTTGTATTAATTTATAGTTTCTAAAGGGAATGATTGGGTGTTTTTGCACATGCTCTGGGGATGGGCTTCCAAGGGAGGTGGTGCTCTCCCCTACCTTGGAGGTGTTCAAGAAGAGATTGGACAAGCTCCCAGCTGGGGTTACTTAACCCCAGCACTCTTTTCTGTCTGGGGCAGGGGGTCAGACTTGATGATCTACTAGGTCCCTTACGACCCCTAGAAATCTATGAAATCTATGAAAGGGGAATGCTTGTGTATCAGCTTCCCTCTGCTTCAAAATGGCCACTTTAACTGAAGCTCATTCAACAAGCTTTAGTTAAAGTGTGCCCACTGCTATTTTGTAGTACAGAGATGCTGATACATGAAATATAGAGGCTGGCTGGAGTACACTAATTAGCATGCTCCAGCAGACTCAATTAATCAAGTCTGCTCTGATGCACTGTAATTACACTGTATCAGAGCAGTCTCCCAGCACATCTACAGGCACCAATTATGACCAACCATACCTTGGAATTTGGCTTCCTGAGCTCTGCATTAGATTTACATCAAAAGCTTTTTTCTTTGTTTGTTTAGTTGTTTTTTTTTTGGGGGGGGGGGGGGGGGTGGTTTTCATCTTTTCCCATTCTTTTCCATCCATTAAAGTCAGTGTAAGTAGGGCGATTAATTTTGGGATATAACCTCCACCCTCCTCTGAGGGTATGGGTACTGGACAATGCTGAAAAACATAGCATAATAGGACATGATGTACAGCAAATATATACTTTGCTCAATAATTCACCACAATCCTAACATGAAGCAAGCAATTGTTGCAAAATACAGAACGGTTTATGGTACAATATAGTATAGGCAATGGTTTTTGTGTTGTCAAAATCATACAGAAAGAGGCTACTTTTGTGTGTGTAAAAGAGAGAGAGAAATTCAAATAAATGAATTAGTGGCACAATCTTGTTTAACTACACTAGTTAGAAACATCATTGTTTATGAAGAACCCTCTTGTGGAAAATAAAACTTTGAATATATAAAGATGTTTATTTTTGTTCCTGATCCCAGAACATTTATAAACTACAGTTTCCATATAGGAAAAATAAATAAATAGGTAGATAATAGTTACAAAGTACTGTTTTTTTGGCTCATCTAGTCTGCTTTCTTTGTCATCTTCAAGCCTCAGGTCCCTATCATATGTTCCACTTAGTATGTGTTAAATGCATGTACAAGCACCTGTGAGTTCAAACAAGAAAATACATGCTTGTATTGTATTCAGGTTATGTTTTTTCAGGCAAGGAATATGTTGAGATAACATTGGCCTGAGATAATATTGCCCTGTTAAAAAGAGCAATTTGTAGTCTTTCAGCATCTCAGGATGCACTGTCCCCAGCCCTCCCAACCCACTTCTGCTCCATGGATGATCTATTTACTCTCTCAAAATGTACTGACCCGGTGGAAGGGAGCATTGGCCCCAAGCCAATAACCCCACCCAGCTCCAGGGAGTATGATCCCAAACCCCATTGAACCATACACCCTTTGGCACCTTCATGGTTCACCAAGACCTGCCACTTTTGCTTGAGTTCACATGGTGACTTGTGGGCACCAATATGGTTGGTTGCTGAACTGCACTGAAATTGAGTGCCTGAAGTTGCAACATATTCTGGGCAGGGGTGCCAACAAGGTCTCAGGCACAGCAGAGACCATGGTGCCCTACGAAGAAGAGCAGCCTAGGATCCTCAACTCTGGCCACTCCATAACTTTCTGCCACACCATGCAGTGCATACTCATGTGCCTAGCACAGTGTAATGACAACGATGAAAATGATGATTGAGTCACCTCCACTGCCTGTTACCAACATATTCATGGAGGAGCATGAGAATGCCTGTTCTGTGGACTTGTTCCCCACGTAAGCCTTGACCTTGACACTGATCCAAACCATAACCCAAACCCAGACTGAGGATACACAAGATAGGGACATCTTGAATGAGACCCTCATTGAGCAGGCAAAACATACAAACAGCAATGACTTCTAGTAAGTTGCAGCAACTGCAGGTAAAGGGTCACTAGGGGTATCCCCAGGAGTTGGGGGATATGAGGGTGGGTCATGGGGAAAGGGACTTGGTAGTGGTGGGTCTACTATAGACCACCACACCAGGAGGATGAGCTAGACATGGAATTCTCTGGGCAGCTCTCAGAGGCCACATGGTCAAGAGATATGTTTGTCATGGATGACCTAAACTACCCTGACATCTGCTGGGAGGATCAGTCATCCAGAACTAATCACTCATGTAGGTTCTTAACCTACATACAGGACCTCCACCTAATGCAGGAAGTATACAATCCCACTAGAAGGAACACCCTGCTGGATTTGGTGCTGGATATGGGGGACTACCTGGTGGGGGATCTGCAGGTACAAGGCAACCTAAGGAATGGTGACCATCAATTTATTGAATTCACTATCTGGAAAATGGTGGGAAAAGAAACCAGCAGGGCAGAAGTGCTAGACTTCAGAAAAGCTGAATTCGGTGTGCTTAGGAGATTAGTTAGTTGGGCATTAAAGCTCCGGAGCATTGACAAAATAGGGGTCCAGGAAAAGTGGTCGTTCCTCAAGGAGGCGATCCTTCAGGTACAGAAGGAAGCAATCCCACTGTGTAGAAAAGGTGGCAAAGGGGCCAAGAAACCCTCCTGGTTAAACAGGGATCTCCAGGAAAGCCTAAGGGCAAAAAAGGGGCATACAGGTTGTGGAAGTGGAGATGATACAAGCAGGTGATACTTCCCCTCTATCGGGCGCTGGTCAGACTGCAGTTGGAGTACTGCATGCAATTCTGGGCGCCGCACTTCAAGAGGGATGCGGATAACCTGGAGAGAGTCCAGAGAAGGGCCACTCATATGGTTAAGGGCTTGCAGACCAAGCCCTACGAGGAGAGACTAGAGAACCTGGACCTTTTCAGCCTCCGCAAGAGAAGGTTGAGAGG
>NW_005842287.1:290412-310616 GCF_000455745.1 Alligator sinensis
TTTCCTGCCTATGCAGGGGGTCGGACTCGATGATCTATTGAGGTCCCTTCCGACCCTAACATCTATGAATCTATGAATCTATGAAGTAGGGAGTAACTACCAAGGAGGAGTATACCTTCTTGGCTCACACTTGCAGGGGATAAGTTAGGAAGGCCAAAGCAGCATTAGAACTCTGGCTGGTGACAAAAATTAAGGACAACAAAAAGTCATTTTTTAGGTATATAGGGAGCAAAAAGAAGGCACAGAGCAGCATAGGACCTCTACAGGATAGACAAGGGCAGTTTGTGACAGATAGGAGGGACAAAGCAGAGATCTTCAATGAGTTTTTTGCCTCTGTATTCTGGAACATAGGTCTACACAAATCTCCCATATTCATTACTGACAGAAGCAGGGGAAACACCAGCCCACCAACTGTCAGTGCTGACCTAGTAAAGAGCACTTGGAGGGGCTGGATGCTTTTAAATCACTGGAACTGGATAAGCTCCATCCAAGTGTGCTGAAAGAATTAGCCAGTGTCATAGCAGAGCCACTGGCACAGCTGTTTGAGCACTCATGGTGCTCAGGTGAGGTCCCAGAGTGGGGACATTGTGTTTTGCTGTGGTTCAATAATGGCTTGACAAGTCAGTTAACTATGTGCAAAGGGCTCAGTGGTTGGGGCAGTTAGGATGTTCAATGGTCTAGTGAAGAGTAATTAGTTCAGGTAAAGTGAAGAATCAAAACTTGATCCACCTGCCCATCCCCTAACCAGCTCACCTGAAATGGACACTCTAAATGCAACCCATCTCCTCCTTCTGTGGATGTCCCAAACATACCAGGGAGCATTGGTAGATTCAGGGTGCTGCCTCTCTCCCTACATTACTGCCAGGTGAATCCTACATGTCAGTACCTAAGGATGGGCCCAGCAGAGCTCCCACCAGCATGCCCAGGGTCCAACTCCCAGGACAGTTTTTTGGGGGCATGAATATATACAAATATTAAATCAAAGGTTTTTATTTGCACACATCTGAAAGACTCCAAAGTCCCTTCAGGATTCCAGGTGCCCTTCACAGCTGGGGACCACAGCACTGTTGGCTCAGAACTTTCAGGCAGGGCACAGAATGAGGTATCATTCTTCAGGGGAGAAACTGTGGGAGGGGGGAGGATGCCTGCTTAATGGCTGAGGGGAGAGCAAGCCTAATTTAGGGTGTGTTGATTGATTCTTCTACAACTAAAAAGTCTGGCAGACCTATGAAGCTGTAATGCAATCACAGGAAGTTTTCCAGAGCCTCTTGTATGTGCCATGGAACTGTCAGCCTTAGCAGAGAACCTTCTTAAGAAGTAGTTCCCTTTCGTGACTCCATGGTATATGCCACGATGAGAGTACACAGAAGCAGCAGAGTATATTTTATGGTGTCAGTATGTACAAGCTCAAAGATCTGCTCTCTGCACTGATGGGACACTCTTGTCAGGAAATATCAGCCAGAGAAGCAATGTCCTGAAGCAGGGTCAGACAAGTTACTGGGGGCATGGGCTTCTTAGCCAGTAATCTCCACCCATCTGCCAGATCTAATGGGGCAAAGAAAGGGGGGAACAAGTAGCTGAGAACAGCTAGCAGTAAGGAGATTCTTGATGATGATATTCTGCTCAAGTTTCACACCCCATGAAAATGAATGGGTAGAGCAAGGCAAGTTGTGTTTCCTCTCATACTGTCTTAGAAGTTTTCAGCAATGTTCAGCTGTATTCTGCTTTCAATGTACTACTGTCTTCACACCTGTAAGTATTTGAGTGAGAATTCATGTTATACACACACTTTCTCTGTCACCCTTGAGACACTCCCAAGGCTATTTCTGCTTTTTTTGCACTCCTTAAAATTTTCCCCAGCAAAACAGAGGTTGGATAGTCCCAGGGCAGATGCTGCCCTAAGGTCTTGAAGGGACACTCTCCCTCAGACAATGTCCTGTGACTAAAAATATTGGTGGGACTACCACAATCAAATGCTGAAAGACCTTGCCAAGTTGTCTACATGCTGAGCCCCCACTACTGAGAGCTGGCTTGTTGCCTATGGGTGCCAGGAACAGTCAGAAGAGCTGCTGGGAACTCTTCAACAGATTTATGTGGTTCAGAACTGACATTTCCTGGAAATGGTACAAGGAGAGTGAGGGGCTCAGGAAGCTGCTGGAGGTCCCATTCCTGGGACAGTCATTCAAGAATGGGTTGGAAATCCTGTACCCAGCCAAGGATTGATTAGAATTTGTTTCATCAGGTGGTTGAAAATCAGCACTTTACTCTGTGCCCAGCTGTTTTCAGCCACCATTGGAAATATGCAAAAAAGGCACCCCGATAAAGTACACCAGAACACCTGCTCACTGGTCTCCAGTGGTAGAGGGCAAGTTGTGCAAATCAGAGATCATAGTAAACATTACCGTGTCACTGCTCAGAACACATGCTAACTTTAATAACATGTAACATTCCATGGATCTAGTACATGTTAAGTATGATGTGTAACATGGCCATCAGTTTGGGATGTTCAATACATGTTCCATCATACATCATTCAAGAAGAAGAAAGATTAGGATAAGGATAAAAAAGAACAACAACAAGAAGAAAAGACATTAAAAGAAATTGTAAAAAAAGTTTCATAAACTGACAGACCCCACATATCTCCAGGAATGGCTCTTCCAAAATAAAGTATTTTGTATAGCAAAGTAGTTTACTATTCATCATTTACTTTACTTCTTCAGTAATGAAGTATTTTACTAATAGTACTTTAGTGATCTCCATAGAAAAATATGAATTAAGTGCACAGACAAAAATATTTGTGAAATCAAATATAATCCACTTCACTGATTTGCAAATTGTGCAACCTCAAGCTGTGGAAAAAACATATGTAGAATGAAATAATAGTTTACCTTTTGATTGTTATGCATCATCAAATTCATGTTATATCATACGCAGACATAAATATAAGGTCCCAAACAGCTTGGGGGCTTCAATATTATTCATTATATATACTAGTATATTATAGTTATTCTTTTAGATGACAAGTATAACTGACATGTTCTATCGAAAATGACAAACAACTCATTAGGAGAAGGATGAAGCACACAGAAAATAATGGAGTGACATAACAAAGTTCATTGCCATTTAAAAGTTTGAATGTTTCTGCATTACAGTCAGTTGTATTTCTATACAGGAGGTAGGATTCTCAGACTAACTGTTATGCAACTTTGACATATTTATGCAAAACAGGTCTATGACCCTGAGCATTATCTGGTTTATTTTAAACACAAAAGCATATCAATCTTATGAATTATTCATTAGACACTGAATTCAAAATGCATAGCTCAGGTCAGCTCCTAAGATGATCATGCTTAAAATTCAGCATAGACAGTGCTTGAGGGGATTGTAAAAGAGAGGGATAACCTCTGGTTAATGAATGTATTATAAAAGGTTTTGTCATCATCCTTTTTTGTACATTCTGATCACAGGAATATGATAAGTAATGCAGTTTAACAGGATCTAGACCAATGCTTCTCATTGTTTAAAGATTTCACAGGTTATATCTTCTGTGGTCCATCTGTATGTGGTACAGAATGTCAATTACTTCTCCCTGTCTTTCTTTGGACTTAATATAATTAACAGTGTCATTTAAATCAATATGAAGTGAGTTTTTTTCACATTTTAGCTGGCAGGAGATTTAGAGCTTTCTAATTAGGAGAGTAAGACACTCTCAGTCAAATTACTCAATAATATATTGATAACTTCCTAATAGCCATGACCAAATCAAATCATCTTACTACTGTGAGTTACTCTGAAGCTACCTGAAGACCACTTGAAGATCTGGGTACTTGCATCCATATATCTTAGTGCTACGTGCAACTGCTCAAGAAAATTGGGGTTTGTTTCTTTCTTTCTCTTTATGTCAAAAAGTTTTAAGTTCAGGATAAAATTTCTGATGTAAACCAGACAGGCCCAAATCTTTTTCTTTTTTTAACTTAAATGTTGCCTACTTATATAAATGTTGTTGTATAGGACAAACTTTGTCTCTAATGTTAATTTTAGATCTTATTTCCATCTCTGGCTGCTTGTACATGTGGCAGGGGCTTAGTCCCCTAAACTGAAATGGTGGGTTTTTAATTATCACTATTAAAAACCCACCATTTCAGCTTAGGGGACTGAAAAATCCATGATTTTTCATCATGGAAATATGTTTGGAGGTGAGAAGCTTGCTTTGCAAGCCCCTAGGAAAGGATAACTATCCCTTCAGATGTGAGGTACGCCCTAACAAATTAACTACAATGAAAGCTCCAGTATATGCTACCATATGATTTGCAATTAGTAAGGAATACCATCAACTCCTTACTGCCTAAACACAGTGCTCATCCACTCACTCTAAACACTGAAAGAGATCTATGGGCTTTGGACTTCCCTCCTGCAACTGCTGGCTTTCAAAGGAAGCACCATCACCAGCCACCGTCTCAGCAAGCTGTACCTCCTGAAGCTCTGTGATTTCATGTATTCACCAAGGCAGAAATCTGTGTCAGCATCACCAGTCAATTGAAAAGCTCCAACCTTTTGCAAGGAAGCCCATGAATTGTGACAGGAATCACAGAAGCCTGCTTGCTGCTATCACAGAGAGTAATGCTGAATAGCTTGCAGCCAAAATACCATTCCTAAAAAATATCAAACCATTTTGCCTAGCAAGAAATTTCTATAAAAGAACATCCCTTGGACTTTGCTGTGAGAAATGAAAAATGCATAACTTTCCATACCATCACTAGTTATCAACCTCACTAATGCAAGAATGGGGAGAAGAGTTTGGAGGGGCAGGTGGGATCATGTTGGCAGCACTTTCTATGTTTTGAGTGTGAAGGTAAAGCAGCACTATGTGAAACTGGTCTTATTATCTGTGTCTCTAAATTCTTTTCTATGCTGTCAACCACAATGATGTATTGCTATTGAGGGCTGAGCATGGAGGGAGGACCATGATAAGGTGGGAAATATATTTTTATTATCATGTTTCCACCCTCCTGCTGCACTGACTGATTTCAGGCACGATCAAATACAACCACTTTTTTGGCTAAGCACTCCAGGATTCCTTTACCCTTGCATAGGCACTCTCTCTACTTTTCCACAATCTAAGGGGGAACCAGCAACTCTAAGGGAGTGAGGTATAGATGATATTGCATGTCTTACTGACAAGAGGCCTGGGATAACCAGACATATTCCACTATGTACTTCAAAATGGGAACCACAAACACTCCATGAATCACATCCTTGACTGCAGAGCCAGAAATTCCTTTTCTATCATCCTATCCCTTCTGTAAACTTGTCCCAGATCCTTTAATCTTGTGTCATAACCAGATTGTGTGTGTAGCTCTGCTTCATTCTCCTGCTGCTAAGCATTACTCTCTCCAATTTCCATCTGTTCTGGACTGAAGACTTCTCACAGTCCCTGAGTGATGCATGTGTGTGGGAGGGCGCATCCAACTGTTGTTCTTCATAGCACGTTCCAGACATTTTTACTCCTAAATCATCCCTGACCAATGTTTATCCAACCTTTTCCTGAAAACCCACAATAAAGCAATTCTACAGCTTCTGTAGATAGCTTATTCCACTGAAGGAAGGTCTGGGGATACTGCTTTTGGGTGCCTTGAGAAGTATTAATGTTAAGGGAAACTGAAAAAGGGGTGGGAGGGGCTGCACAGAGAACTTTACTCTGGAACTTAACCATACTGTTTATAAAATCCTCTACTTCCCAATATGTTGAAAAAGTAACTGAGTCAGAATTATATCATCAGCTGAATGCATGAATGATATGTGAACCTTATACTATGGACAAATCAATGCTGTGCTACTGGCTCTTGTTCTATTGTTTAGTAAATGCACATTTCCAGAAGGGTCTGGAATGGAAGGATACATCTAGATGGATATCCTGTAGGGCAAAGGTCCAAGCAGTAAGAGCAGATACTGCTTTACAGACAGTATAATTTATTTAAGTCATTCATCAACAGCAATATCTTTAGGCAGATTGCACTTAGGTAAATCTAACCAAGTTCACTTTTAACAAGATGTATGCTACTCTGTGTTTTACAAAAACAAATTAGATTTTGAGGGTTTTGTATCCCCTCCTGTGCTGACTATCCCACAGAAAACAGAGTTGTTGGTGGGCAGCTTAGAAATTCAAAAGCTAACCTTGGAGAAGCAGACCAGCACAATTTCCATGCCAAACCATTTTAAAATATCAACAGTTAATGGAAGCACCAATGTAATAATGCAAGGCTGGATTCATCTTCTCTCATGTGAAAATGGCAAGAAAGAGCTTTTCCAAACAGAGATCAGTGTCATTACGTGTTTAAATGGTTTCTTAAACTGAAGCCCCATCTGTAGTGAAAAGGTAAATGTGTTTCTTTATTTGCAAGTCAACAATACTGTGAAATTAGTCAGAGCTATAGACTTGCCAAACTTTTGATATTTGAAACTGTCTGCAGATAAAATTAGGACTTTGATCAAAGAAAGAAAAGAGAACATAAAGGAAGAATTAAAACATTCCATTACTTTTACCTGAAAGTGCATATCCATAAATTAGAAAGCTACCATGAACCTTGTGATAATACTAGCAAATTGGAGATCAAGAATGATGGAGAGTGGGGCGGGGGGAGACGGAGCCCTGCGTCTGGCCATGCATGCTCCCACCCTCTGCCTCTCTGTGTTGAGCCGTGCTCCACCCCATCATGCTCTGGGTCTAGCTCCGCTCCCCACCTGCTGCTTCTCCAGGTCTGGCCCCATTCTACCCCCCCTCCTCTGCTGCTCTGGGTCTGGCCCCACTTTACCCGCCCCCCCCAGCATGGAAGCTCCCTCCACCCGGCCCACCTCCACCTCCACCTCCACCTCCACCTCCTCCTTCATCTCCCTGCCTGAGGTGGCAGCAGCTCTCTCCTCCCCAGCTGCCTCTACCTCCCTGCCTGAGGCAGCAATGGTGGCAGTGGTGGCTGTGGCAGCTCCCTTTCCTCTGCCTCCCTGCCTGAAGTGGTGGGGGCCACCTCCCCACCACCCACCTCTGCCTCTGTCTCCACCTCCATGCCTGTGGTGGCAGCATCTCCCACCCTGCCAGAGGAGGTGGATCCCATGCAACCAATTGGTACTGGCCCTCTTGGTGGCACATGAACAGTTGCCCAAAAGTGTTATGGACAGACAGACACACTGACAGACAGACTAAGCTGTTTATTATCTATCTATCTATCTATCTATCTATCTATCTATCTATGTACAACTTCTTCACAATTCCATTTGAGTACTCCTTCCCAAAAATAACAGATAATCATGATGGCATACTGTTGTGTAGGTTTTAAAATAAGTTTAGAACAAGCCATAACATCCCATTTTTTCTCAGAACATTATAGATTTATTTGTGTGAAATTTCAGTGTTAATTTTTACATGCTTTGATTTTTCTATATAATTTCTGATCCCTTCCTCTTGTTAGGTTTACCTGTTAGAAACAATCGGTGTAGAAACATTCACAAAGTTTTTACTAAACTAAAAAATGACAGTAAAGATAGAAAAAAAAATAACTGACTCCAATGGGGTAGAAGTGGCCCCCAGGAAAGTTTATATCAAGTCAAGGAATGAACTGTACTTTTATCCTACCAGTAGGAGTTGCAGAACTGCTCTTCAGCATCCCAGCATGCCTTGCTCCCACCTAACCCCCACAGCTCCATGGAGCTAGTTTGCAACCCAAAATATGCTCTACTGATGCAACCAAAGACAACAAAACACTCTCCCTGACAGCTTTGGGGATCACAAAGCCCAGAACCTTTTTGCATCCCTGGGGCTGCGCAGCTGTGTGTCCTACCATTGTGAACAGACAGGGGAATCCAACATGGCCAGATTTGACCCTGACCCAACAGCATCCAAAACAGGCACAGCAACATCTTCCCTAGTAGCACCTGATCCTGTCCAGACTCACCTGACCTTCACTGAAACTGGGTCTGTTGGCTGGTACCAGAGAGGTGAGGATCCACTGTGGACTGCTGAAAGAAAAAAATGACAGGATTGCTAATTAAAAGATAGCAGACATGTTGTAGGTCACCTGTCTCAAAGTCTTACAAGTGAGAGGAATAGAGAGAGGGAGGAAGTTATTGCGGGCAAAAGCTCCTTGGAGGGCATGGTCACTTGGGGTAGGTAGACAATCAGCAACATATTTGTTGTGAAGCAACATATTTGCTTCCACAGCATACTACATTACCCAAAGCAATGATATTTAAAGCTGGTAAGTTTAATATTTAGAATCATAGAATGAAAGAAAATTAAGGTTGGGAGAAACCTAAGGAGGTCATGTAGTCCAACCCCCTGCTCAAAGCAGGACCGTCCCCAACTAGATCCTCCCAGCCAAAGTTTTCTCTAGCCAGGTCTTAAAAACTTCCAAGGATGGAGATTCCACCACCACTCTGGATAACCTGTTCAGGGGCTTTACTGCCCTTCTAGAGATACTTTTTTTTTCTTAATATCTAACCTAAACTTCCCTTGTGGCAACTTGAGACTGCTGCTCTTTGTTCTGTCATCTGCCACCACTAAAAACAATCTAGCTCCATCCTCTTTTGAACCCCACTTGAGGTAGTTGAAGGCTGCTATTAAATCACCTCTTAGTCTCCTCTTCTCTAGAGGACAAGCCCAGTTCTCTCAGTCTTTCCTTGTAAGTCATGTTCCCTAGCCCCCTCACCATTTTTGTTGCCCTCTGCTGGACTCACTCCAATTTGTTCACATACTTTCTGTAGTGGGGGGGGGGCCCAAAACTCAACACAGTACTTCAGATGTGGCCTTACCAGTATTGAATAGAGGGGAATAATCACTCCCCTTGACCTGCTGACAACACGCCTACCAATGCAGGCCAGTATGCTGTTAGCCTTCTTAGTAACAAGGACACACTGTTGGTTCATGTTCACAGTCTTGTCCACTGTAACCCCTAGGTTCTTTTCTGCAGTGCTGCTGCCCATCCAGTAACCCCCCCCACATGTACTAATGCATGGGGTTATTCAGTCCTGTGGAATAGTAGTAATAGTACTGCATCCATTTTTGGGTCCCCCACTTCAGGAGGGATGTGGATAAGCTTGAGAGGGTCCAAAGGAGAGCCACCTGCATTATCAAAGGCCAAGAGAGCAAGCCTTAGGTGGAGAGGCTGAGGGACATGGGACTCTTCAGCCTGGAGAACAGAAGGCTCAGGGGGAGGGGGAGATGGAGGCAGCCTAAAGGTGCATAAGGGATGTGCACCAAGATCTGGGAGAACAGTTGTTCACCAGAGCTTCCCAAGGGATAACAAGCACTAATGGCCACAAACTTCTGGAAGGCTAAATTAGGCTAGACGTAAGAAAATATTTCTTTACAGTCCGAGTGTCCAGGGTCTGGAACAGACTCCCCCAGAGGTAGTGAAAACGCTGACTCTGGACTCGTTCAAAAAATATTTGAAAGCTTATCTTGCCAGGATCATTGACCCCAGCAGACTTCCTGTGGTGAACCAGTAGGGGGTGCTCCTGCACTGAGCCACCCATCTCACTGTGCCTAACCACCTACCAAGTTCCAAGTGCCTTGCTGAGGGTGACTCACATCTGGCGGACCCCCTTCCTGGAGCATACCCACAAGCTTGGGGGTAACGTTGCCACTACTCAAGAGTCTCAGTCTGTTAGTGGCTCTGTGCCTCTTGAGGTACACAGGCTTAATAGACGAGAAGGGTACTCAACCCACTGCAAGAGCTTCAGGTGCTTCCCTTAGTTTGAAGCACAAATAGTGGTATCCCTTAGTCAGCCTGACCAAGGAGACCCCAAGGCATAATCTAGATCCTCTCCCAATAAGTCTCCCATGTTAGGTACAGAGGAGAACTTTATTGATTACAAGGAGTAGGTTTGGAGTAGGGTACAGGATAGAGCAAAATCGGAGAAATATCTTAGAGCAAACAGTGTGGCTGGGTAGCCTTTGATCATGCATCTGTGTTACTGCAAGCTATATATCTAGTTAGGTTTCTAGGTTTCAAGTAGCTTACTCACTAGTATCATCCAGAGGCTGATAGAGCTTTCCTCTGGAGGCAGGCACTTTGTAGTGTGTTCATGTGTTCCAAGAGAGAAAGAGAGAGCTGCAGATGTTCAGATGCTCTCTGTGTCTTTATCATGGCTGCCTCCTTCCTCCTAGGAAGTCTTGGCTTATATTGACCATCATATACCTGATCCAATAAAGGCCAGCCAATTTTGGCTGCCACCTAACCAATTTGAAATGCATCACTGGTTCTAGGCAGAGGGGCAGTGGCTCCTGATTCCATCCACAGTCATGAGGTCCTTGTTAAAACAATAGGGAGTTTAAGCCCCCACCCAGGTGTGTGAGGCCAGACACATAGGTAAAGGGGCCTCTAACTTACTTCAATGAGCTACTTAGCAACCAGAGTGATAGACAGGTGAAGGGACCAGATGTAAAGGAAAGAAAGGGGAAAAAAAACTGGTAAAATGGGAACAGGAAGGAGACTATGGTAGAAATCATCCACATTTCCTGCCTATGGCTCTTGTGAGGTCCCTTCTAGATCCTAATGTTTATAAAATCTATTAAATCTATGAGTCCTAAGTGCAGGACTTTGAACTTGTCCTTGTTGAATCTCGAGACTTCTTTTGGATCAATCCTCTAATTTGTCTAGGTCACTCTGCATCCAAGCCCTATCCTCCACTATATCTACTATTTTCCCCAGCTTCGTGTTATCTGCAAACTATCTGAGGGTGTGCTCTATGCTGTCTTCCAGGTCATTGGTAAAGACATTGAACAAAACCAGCCCAAGGACCAACCCCTGGGGCACTCCACTTGATACCAGCTGCTAACTAGACATTGAAACATTGATTACTACCCTCTAAGCCCAATTCTCCAGCCAGTTTTTTTATCCACCTTACAGGCCAATCATCCAGCCCATACTTCCTTAGCTAGCCTGTGAGAATGTTGTGGGAGACCATATCAAAAGCCTTGCTAAAATCAAGGTACACTACATCCATCATCACGGCTGTTCCTAGAGGGGGGTGAATCAGGGTGACTGGCCTGGGTCCTGCACTTTGGGGGGCCCCACAATGCTGTGTGGAGCAGCACAGTGACTCCACACTGTCACCAGCTTCATGTCTGGTCACTTGGCACTACCAACATCAAATCCACCACTTAATCTAGAATGTCTGGCCACTTGCCATGCCCCCCCCGCCTTCCCTGCTGCTGGCTTCCTCCCGTCCAGGGGCGGGGCCCCACATAAGCTGATTTGTCCTGGGCCCCACACCCTGCTCAGGTCATCTCTGTCCATGGGTCTCCCTGCATCCACAGAGACAGTCACCTCACCATAGAAGGCAATCAGGTTGGTCAGGCAAGACTTGTTCTTGGTGAGTCCATGCTGGCTGTTCCCAATCCCCAGGGCTCCTGCTTCTCTGATAAAAAAAAAAAAAAAATCCCCAATTTTTTAACTTAAAAAAGTTATCCAAAATCCACATTTTTCCATGATTAAAATGAAATTGCACTAATATATAGACATATAAACAAAACAGTGTTGTTTCATTATAATTGTGGAAAACTGTCAATTTGGGGTTACTTTTTTAATCCAAAAATTTGGGATTTTTTTTTTTTTCTGTCAGAGAAAACCAGGATTCCTGCTAATCACCTTCTTCTCCTTCAAGTGATTAGAAATGGATTCCTTGACAATCTGTTCCATGATTTTTTTCAGGGACTGAGGTGAGGCTGACTAGTCTGTAGTTCCCTGGATCCTACTTTTTTCCCTTTCTTAAACATGGGCACTATGTTTGCCCTTTTTCAATCATCCTAGACTTCTTCTTATTGCCATAAGTTTTCAAATATGATGGCCAGTGGCTCTGCAATCTAATCAGTGAAATTTCTCAGCATACTTGGGTACATCCTGTCCAGCCCCATGGGCTTGTATATATCCAGCTCTTCTAAATAGACCCTAACCTGTTCTTTCACCTCTGTTGGATGCTCGCATTCTCCTGAAAGTGTGCTGCCTGGTGCAGTAGTCTGAGAGCTGACCTTACCAATGAAGACTGAGGAGAAGTAGTCATTGAGCTTTGAGGCCTGAAGTCAGCCTTTTCTGACTCCTCTGTCACAAGATTTCCTCCCCCTTTGCTTAAGGGACCCACACTTTCCTTGATTCTCCTCCTGCTACCAATATACTTGTAGAAACCCTTCTTGTTACCCTTCATGTCACTTACTAGCTGCAACTCCAACTACGCTTTGGCCATCCTGACTTCATCCTTGCATGCCTGAGCAGTGCTTTTATACTCCTCCCTATTTTTGTCCAAGTTTCCATTTTTTATAAGCTTCCTTTTTGTTACTTAGTTAACTGAAGAGTTCCCTGCTAAGCCAAGCTGGTCTTCTGCAATACTTGCTATTCTTCCCTCACGTTGGGATAGTTTGTTCCTGCCCTCTGACTAAGGTTTCTTTAAAGTATAGCCAACTGTCCTAGACTCTTCCCACTCTCAGACATTTTTCCCAAGGGATCCAGTCCATGAGCTCCCTGAGTGAGTAGAAGTTGCTTTTCTGAAAGCCAGGGTCCTTACTCTGGTTCTCTCCATCCTTCCTTTCCTTAGGTTCCTGAACTCTATCATCTTGTGGCCACTGCTCATCAAGTTGCCATCCACTATTACATTCCCCACCAATTTTTCCCTGTTTGTGAGCACCAGGTCAAGAAGGGTATGACTGCTAGTTGGTTGCTTCAGCACTTGTACCAGGAAGTTGTCTCCAATATTCTCCAAAAACTTCTTGGATTGCCTGCACACTGCTATATTGCCCTTCCAGTAGATGCCAGAGTGATTGACGTCCCCCAGGAGAACCAGGGACTGTGATGGAAAAACTTCCACTAGCTATTTGAAGAAAGCCTTATCCACCACTTCTTCCAGGTGTGGTGGTCTATAGCAGACCCCCACCACAACATCATTCTTGTTGCTCTCCCCTCTAACATTAAACCAGAGTCTCTCAATAGGCCTATCTCCAGTTTCATACTGGATCTCTGAGTAATCATATGGCTCTTTAACATAAAGTGCAACTGCTCCTCCTCTTCTCCCCTGCCTGTCCTTCCTGAACAGCTTGTAGCCATCCATTACAGACAGTGCTCCAGTCATGCAAGCTATCTCACCAAGTCCCTGTTATTTTGATCTTGTCATAGTTCTGTGACAAAGCAAGGACTTCCAATTCTTCCTGCTTGTTTCCCAAGCTCTGTGCATTTGTGGAATCTGAACATTATTTGCATAATCTATGCATTATTAAGTGGGATAGTTTGATAAAAGAACATAGGGAAATAACATGGTTGAAAGTGGCTGTGAAATCATAATTTATTTATTTTTATTTGAATGTAGAAAATGCACTTTAATATTTTGTTTTGTGTTTCCTTTTTACTTGTTTCAGTGGAAAGGTCCCAAAGAAAAATGGGATCAAAAGCTAGACAATCCAGGGCTGTTTCTCTGAAAGAACCGCTCAGGAAAACAATTAATCTATCCTAGGCTGTATCTAAATGAAACTTTTACTGCACCTGTCAGCTATCTCCTAGAAGTGTGACCACAACCACACACTATTCTGGGCAAGATAATTAGCACTTCTGAGTGACAAGGCCAAATTTCTCACCACAGAACTAATTATTCTGTTCATTGTGCCTTACTGATATGGGTAAATTGTTTAAAGTTTGCAAAGCAGCCTATCTGTATGAGTAGAAGATGCTTGGGGGCACTGCTTTCAGGCACAATAAGTAAATTGTGCAGTTAGGGCCTTAGGGTATGGTCACAAGAACACTTGGAGATCTTTCAGAAGGAGTGTTCTAATTTCAGCGGCTCTGTTGTAATTGTTGTATATGAACAAGTTGAGAACAGATCACATGCAGCAAATCTATTCCATCTTTAACTCTGGCTGAAGGAGTTTAAAGTTGGATGATGTTTGTTGCATTTGAATCCATTTTTAGTATGTGTATATAGTGATGTTTCATTTTAATAATGAAAAATGTGGATTTGGGGTTGCATTTTTTAATCTGAAAATTGTTTTTGTCTTTTTTTTATCAGAGAAAAGCAGGATTCCTGCTCATTAGGCATGTGGATGGTTGCTTGTCCTGAGATGAATCCCAAAATGAAAGGAAGTGCCAAAAATGGCAGATAAAGAAAAATAAAATTGGAAGGTGTGGCTGCCGGGACTCAAACACCCAGTCACGTGCAGCCTTGACCCAAGCGATGCGTGGTGTTTGCCTTGCAGGCTCCCGTAAATGGCCGAGTAGTTGTTCACTCCCAAAGCAGTTTTCCCCAATCTCTCCTGCCATGACTTTGTTCCCAGTGAGGGGTGGACTTCTTGGGGTCCTTCTGCACCACACAGTCTGCCCAATGGTCACTTACAGGGCTCAGCCACCCCTACACCCTATCCTTATGCTACCTTGCTGGTTGGATCTGTTTTCTTGGCCAAGTCCCTCTTCTCCCTGGTTGTAACTGTGGGGCCTCTCGGTTGCTTCCCATCCTATATGTTAGCTGTGGATGCTGATTCATTCATCCTGTCATAGGCTTTATTATACTTGGAGGTCCTGACCATAGAACCTGTATTTGGCTAGTGTTTACTCCTGTCCTAAGGATTAAATCACAATGTAGAGCCCTACGGGCCCTGCACCAAGTACTCAGTTTACCTAAGCCCGTCCTCTCTCTCTCAACCCCTTCACACGGGGAAACATAAAAGACAAAAACACAAAAGAAAACCACAAGATAACTCACCTGTTGTCTTGCTAAGAGCCTAGGTAGCCCCCTTTTCTGGTTTCTTACATAGAGGTACAGGGAACCTCATTCCATGAAGTCTACCTAGGGCTTGACCCCTGCTTGGGTCATATACCAGTGGTCTCCTGATCAGGTCATCTTTTTCCCTTTGCGAATCTTTCCGCCAGCCCTGTGCGGCTCCACTTCTCTCCTTTCTGGAGTGTCCCCATCTGGGTGTCTCGTGGTCCCACTGACTATGGCTGGCCACCTTCTGGGTTCAGGGTAAGTGCCCTGCTTTTCCATCGCCCTTCCCGTTACTCCTTCTGGAGCTCTCCCATGGGGTTATTTCCTCCTCCTCCCTGTTATTCCCAATACTCCCACCTGTTATGCTGTGGGTCATTGTGGGCTCTTCTCTACCTCCTTTCTCGCTGTCATCTTTGCAGCTTGCAGAGGCTGTTTCTGGCTTGTCTTCACTACTAGTGGCTCGTTCCCCACCACTGCCAACATGCCCCTCCTCAGGAGCCTCCGCTGGCTCCTCGTGCATGGCTCTGTTCCTCCTGGGGGATTCCCAGAGTGGGTCCCTTGTCCACACACCCCTCCGGTCTGCTGTCTCCCCCTTTCCTCCGCCGACCACCATTTTTATCTCTGCCGGCCAATGATTGCTGGTGACATCATTGGCCAGCGTCAGGTGGATAAAGATATGGCTGACGAGTTGCATGGGCTTCTATCCTTGTTCTCATGGTGCCACGGCTGCTCCTGTAAGTTAATGTTTTTTCTCACTTTTCCATTTGTTCCCTCTCTCTCTTGTTTATTCTGTTCCCCGTAACTTTCTTTTCTTATTCGGGGGCTTCCTTCTAGTTTTTCCCTGGGACAGAAGAGATATCAGGAGGTCTTCTAGTGCATCCCCCTGCTCAAAGAAGGACCAGCCCCAACTGTATTACCTGAAGCCAAGACTTTGTCTAACCAGGCTTCACAAACCTCCAGGTATAGAGATTCCTCAACTTCTCTGGGTAATCTGTTCCATTCCTTTGCCACACTCCTGGTCAAAAGGTTTTTTTTTTTTTTGTTCTAAATATCCAACCTAAATTTCCCTTACCACAACTTGATACCATTGCACATGTAGCATTGCAAATGTTATTTAGGCACATAAAGTGACGAGGACACTGAGGGGATGGACACAGGAATTACCAGAGCTCTTTCAAAAGGGAAATGTTTCAAATGGGCTCCAACTAGTCCATTCTAATTGTTATGTAAGAGTGAGTTGAGAATGATTAAAATGCAACAAACACCTTCCAAATTCAATCTGAATTGGAGGTGGATGAAAGTTTTTGAATTGGAGGTGGGTGACAGATGCACATTTTTCCATTATGAAAATGAAACATTTGAAAATGTTTCTTTTTCATCACAGAAAAATGTTGATTTAATCCTGGAAAAATGTGTGTGTGGGTATAGATATAGATGATATAGATAGATATAGAAAGCGGTGTTTCATTTTAATCACTGAAAAATGTTGATTTTGGGTTGCATTTTTAATCTGAAAATGGGATTTTTTGTTTGTTTTAAATCAGAGAAAATCAGGATCCCTGCTCATGAGCATGCTTAAATATACTCTGACTCAGTAGGTATATAGTGCTGTATACCACCATGTGTGTAAGGCTGGGTAAGGCAGGGTCCTGAAGCACCCCTGAAGCATGTGTATAGATTCCCCTGATGTCCCCAGAATTTTATAGGAATGCTACAGCTTCTGTTCTCTCTTTCTGTCTTACACATGGACATATACATACCAGCACACACACATGCACTCAACAGGTAGGATGAAAAGTGTTGTTCCCTTAATCTTTAGACATTTTTAATTACTTTTAGATACTGCCTTGGTGTGTTAGGAACATGCAACAGGGTATAAGCCAGTCCTTTACCAGTTTGAACTAGAGGGAAATGTATCTCAGTTAAACTATTTATTATATAGTTGTCTATCCCATAATTTTCACCAGATACTGGACACTAAACAGAATAGAGGGGAGCAGAAGGACAATTCCAAGTTCATATATTAACTCCAAATGATCATGTTGATCAGAACCAGGATAAGGCTAATTTTTTGTTGTTGTTTTTTTTAGGTTTATACCTTTTACCTATTTAAAAAAATTCAAATTGCTTGTCATGAACAAGTAAAAGTAATTAAACATATTTAGATGCATCTATATTTGCATAAATGACATAATGGAATTTTCCTCAAAAAGGAATCCATAAGAATTTACAGTACATTCACAGAAAGATATGCTAACTGGAAGCTGATTATAAAATGCTGCTTCTAAAGATAGAAATCTTTTTACTGTTCATGGATGCTTACTCATTTTAAAAATTAAAATAATTAACTCTGGCACAAGACACAGTCATAGTCCAATTGCAAAGGTGGATTTTGTCAGGTTGTGTCAAGTAAAGAAACATTAATATATAACACTTATTACTGTTTTAGTCAAATGTTCTTTTCACCTATGAAGGGGGTGGATTTAGAAATAGTTAAGTAAAATTATCTATTTAAAGAGATCTTACTTTGGGGCCTGTTATGCTGACAGGGATAAGAATAGAAAGTCTTCAGTGCCCTAAAGCAGTGGCCAGCAAACATTTTCTGGTGGCAGACTGGAATGCCCCTGAGTAGGTTCAAGCTGAAACAACCACCTACTGCACTTTCTATGCTGTCTTACATGGGGATAATATGTTCATGTGGCTTTAACAAGGCCTCCTTGAAGTACAACAGCTCTCCTGGACTACTTTTCCTCTCAGACTTGCTTCCTAAGAATCCTTGTTAAAGTTTGCTTTCCTAAAATCTATTCTTTTGCTCTCCTTCCTTCTTCCCCTTATCATCCTAAATCCTATAATTTTATGGTCACTGTCAGCCAACCGGACTCCCACATTCTCAACCAATTCCTCCCTGTTTTTGAGCAGCAAATGCAGAAGAGTTACCACCCGTACCCCTCTCTCCTCCCCCTCCCTCCCCCCTTGCATCTGGTCTCCCAATCACCTGTACCAAAAAGTTTATCCCTTATAATCCAAGAACCTCTTGAGTTGTCTGCACACTCCTGTGTTAACCTTCCACCATATGACACTGAAGTCCCCCATGAGGACCAGGTCTTGTGGCTTTGAAATGTAGTTAGCTGTTTTAAGAAATTGTCATCCACCTCTTCCTCCTGGTTTAGTGATCTATAGGAGATAATTAGCACAGTTTGGCTCTTCTTGTTTCCCCTCTTATCTTGAACCACACATTCACAAAAGGCTCACTTCATGCTTTGTACTGTACCTCAGAATACAGTCTCTCCTATGTAAATTAAATGCCATCACCTTCCCCCTGAATCCTGTCCTTCCTGAACAATTTATACCTTACATACATGGTCGTATTCTAGTCACAAGAATTATCCCATTAGCTCTCCATTTTCCCAACAGTATCATGTTGCCAGATTGTACTACGACTTCCAGTTCTTTCTGTGTATTCCTAAGTACCTAACCAAGGTCCTAATTTCTCTCTCACAATAGTGTTAAGGTTTCCTCTCCTGCCCCTTCTTTCTTTTTTTTTTTTTAATTCAAATTCTGTGGGTCTTTGATTATCTCTGGGATTTTGCCTCCCATGGAATTTATTTAAAGTCTTACTCATGGACTGCATCCCCACATGCAGGAATGTTCAGTTTGTGGCACAGCAACCTTCTTTGTGGCATCACAAACCAAATGTTTAGAATGATAAAACATGTCCACACTCCAAATTTGCTGAGGAGGGGGGGAAAAAATCACTGGGAGAAAAGCAGTACCGAGCACATGAAAATAGCATATGCTGGAACAAATGAAGGCTTTGTCTTTCAGTGAGATGCACTAGCTGCTGGCCAGTCTCTCTGCTGCTCCATTTGGGCCTCTGAGCATGCTGAGTGGTGTGCTGGAGCAATCAAAAGTGTGGCAGGGCTTGCAGCTACCTACAGCTGAGCATGCATCATGCCCAGGGCTGGTCCTGGTTTCACACAGAGGTACCCAGGACCTTCCTTAGAGCTGGCCGCATGGGACAGCCATGCCACTGCTCCAGAGGCCCAGACACTGAAGCATGGGCCGTGGCAAGCAGCACCATAACCTCTGTGTGGGGGCTACCCAGGCCACAGCTGCAGGCACCAGTGAGTGGCAGGAGGTACTGAAGTCCTCTGTGGGCAGCATGAGCAACCATGGTGAGGCAGGTGGGGGGATCCAGCTGCAGGAGTCTGCCCAGGCCAGGCACTAGGGACCCAGCTGGTGGCCCAAGGAGTTTAATGACCTCCTGGCTATTTGGGACCAGGATGCTACACTGCAACAGTTTGTCCAGGGACATTGTAACAAGCACATTTACCAGACAATTGCTACATGGATGGCCAAGGAGAGGCATGCCAAAACGTGGCAGCAGTGCTGGAGAAAGGCCAAGGAATTAAGCATGCAATTTCATGTGGTGTATGGTGCCAAGTTGCTCTCAGGGGTGAGGCAATTCACCATGGCCCACTGTGAGGAGCTTGCCCAAATCATTGGCCCCACAGCCACAAGTCCCCCTGCTACTATTTCACCACCAAAGGAGGACCAGAGCCTGCAGCAGCCAGCACTGTGACCTGACCAGAGTCCCCAGAGGCAGTACCTGCCTCCAGGTCTGCAACAGCACTGCCGCCAAGTTATACTGGGAGTGATGGCAAGGACGGACTCATGCCACAGGCACAATCTGCTGCCACAGCCAGGCCCCAGGTGATGCCAGAGTGGCAGATTCCCCAGATACTGTGTGGCTACAGTAGGAGTGGAGAGGAGACTGAGGACTGGGATTGGGTGATGTACAGGTGGGCGGAGGCCCCACTCCAGGTGCCTCACTACTAGGCTTCACCCCTATCTGAGGCCAAGTGTGCCTATGGCTCCACCCTGCAATCCCCAATTCCCTCTTTCCTGTTCCTTCTTCCCTGTTGTTTCCTCCATCCATAAGGACCCCTCTCTTCTCCCTGGTGCTTGTATAGTTTCCATTTATTTCTGATTTTGAATGTGATTCTGCAAGGGGGGTGGGGAGGTCTGAGTATGTGATTGTGGCATTAAAGAGGGTCACCTGTGGGGTACTGTTGGCATGTTGAACCTTTGGTGTTGGGCATGTTTGGGGACAGGGTGGAGGAATAAAGTTGCTCTTGTTTTCACAACAGCCACACTGCCTAAGTTGTTGTAGTCCTGGCAGTGGGCAGGGATGGTTATGGTTGGGCATCCTGGTGCAGGTGGTGAGAAGGCCAGTGACCTATACTCACAGATTTGGGCCAGCAGATGGATGTTGATTGCTTCACACACTCTGGCTGCCATGTGCTGCTGTCAGAGGTGGCGGCCCTCATTTGTGACAATGTTTCTGGCAAGCTGGCTCAGCTGCTGCTGTTGCTGGATACGCCATGATACAGACATAGTTTCATAGATGTTAGGGTGGAAGGAACCTACTAGATCATTGAGTCTAACCCCCTGCCCTGAGCAGGAAAGAG
>NW_005842287.1:310626-329270 GCF_000455745.1 Alligator sinensis
CCTCCAGCCAGGTGTCTGTCCAAATCCCCTTTTAAATACCTCCAAGGAAGGGGATAGTACCACCTCCCTTGAAAGTGTATTCCATATTTTGGCAACCCTCACTGTAAAGAATATTTTCCTGATGTCCAATCTGAATTTGGTCTCTTCCAGTTTGTGGCCATTATTTCTAGTTACCCTGATGGGTGCCCTGGATACTCATCATGGGGGGCAGCAAATTGTATCCCCTATAACTTGCTGCCCCCCATGATGAGTTTGTAGGTGGCCACTAGATCACCTTTCAGCTCCTCTTGCAGAGGCTGAAGAGGTTCAGGTCTCTCAACTGGTCCACGCAGGGTTTTTTTTCTGTAGGCCTTTAACCAGATGAGTTACCCTCCCTGAACCCTCTCCAAGCCATCCACATCCCTCCTGAAGTGCGCTGCAAAAACTGGACGCAGTACTCCAGTTTCAGCCTGACCAATGCCGCATAGAGGGGAAGTATCGCCTCCTTAGACCTGTTTGTGATGTACCTACTTATGCAAGAAAGGGTGTGGTTAGCTTTGCTTATTACCTCATCACACTGGTGACTCATGTTCATTTTGGAGTCGACTACAACACCAAGATCCCTTTCCACAGTTGTGCTACTTAAAATGGTACCTCCCAGGCTACAGAAGTGTTGATGATTCTTCCTCCCCAGGTGCAACACATGACACTTATCCTTGTTAAATTGCATCCTATTCTGTTCAACTCATTTCCTCAGCCTGTCCAAATCAGCCTGGATTCACTCCCTGACATCTAGTTTGTTTACCTCCCCCCATAATTTGCTGTCATCAGCAAACTTGGATAGGGTACTTTCTACTCCCTCGTCCAAGTCACTGAAGGAGATACTGAATAGTACTGGTCCCAGTATAGAGCCTTAGGGGACTCCGCTGCCTACATTCCTCCAGGTAGAGACCAACCCATCCACCACCACTCTCTGGGTGCATCCCATAAGCCATTTTTTTTTTTACCTACTGGACTGTGTAATAACCTAGATTGCAACTGTTTAGTTTACTTATCAGAATTGGGTGTGACACTGTGTCGAAGGCCTTTTTAAAATCTAAGCAAATAACATCTACCTCTGTTCCTTCATCCAAGCATTTTGTGACCTGGCCTGCTATGAACCCATGCTGATTGTCCCTTAGCATTATTTTACCAGCTGGTCCCCCCATAATGTGATCCTTAACAATTTTCTCAAAGATCTTGCCAAAGATAGAGGTGTGGCTAACCAGCTTATAGTTACCCGGTTCCTCCTTCCTCCTCCTCTTGAAAATAGAGACCACATTGGCCCTTTTCCAATCCTCTGGGACCTGTCCTGAGCAACATGAGTGCACAAACAGTTGTGCCAGCAGCTCCACTATTGCTCCAGCTAGTTCCCTAAGTACTGTAGGATGAAGATCATCAAGGCCTGTTGACTTAAATACATTTAGCCCCTCCAGGTGCCCCTTTACTACGTCAGCATGAACAGTTGGTGGGTTGGTATTTATACTGGGCTTACCTAAAGTCCCAATGGGATGCATATTTGTATTTGTGTCCAGGAACACGGATGCAAAGAATTCATTTAGAAGCTCCACTTTGTCCATCCTATCTGTTGTGAGTTGTCCTGGTTCATCCTGAAGAGGCCTTAAGTTACCTTGCACCTTCTTTTTGCTTTCTATGTACTTAAAGCAAGACTTTTTGTTATCCTTAACTTTTCCTACCAGCCTAAGCTCCATTTCCACTCTGACTCTTCTCACTGTTTCCCTGCAAGCTCGAGCCAAGCAGGTATACTCCTCCTTGGTGGCAGCCTCCTACTTCCACAGCCTGCAGGCCTCTTTTTTCTCCTCCTGGATTTCCCTGCTCAACCAAGAGGGTTTCTTTGCTTTTTTGCCCCCTTTTATGTGTACTGGTGTGTTGATGATTCTTCCTAGGATGGTCCTTTTGTGTGCCTGCAGGATTAGTCCCTTGAGAAACACCCACCCTTCCTAGACTTCCATCTCTCCAAGGCTTTTACCAGTCAGCCCCTCCCTAACTATGCAGTTATGAGGCTGCAGGTCTGAGGTGGTGGATGCTGTAGCAGGTAGCAGTTGGGGCTCAGCATAGTGGCAGCCCCCACTGCCAGACTGCTGGAGTGGGTACAGCATACAAGGGCCACTATAGGTTAGGGCTGCTGTGGCAATTCGGCTGGTACAGGAGTCTAGTGTCCCCAGACACCAACTGGCTGGGCCTGAGAAACTCCTGATGTCAAGTAGCTCTGAGCTGTTCACCAGGCCACCAGTTTACACTACTGGGGCCCAGCCTCCAATTCTCCCTGGCTGAAGAGCCAGGAGGAGCTGGTAAGGGCAGTTTGCCCAAAGCTGCACAATTTGTCCTACAACAAAGTGCATGTTCAGGTGCATGCACTGCGGCACACGTTACCTGCACAGATTTGTATCACTACTATTTGTGCTGCTACAAAAATACCCCCTTGCATGTGTGGACATGGTCATGAGGTTAATAAGTCTGTTTCAGAAGCCAGCAATTAGCAGTAGTAGTGCTCAGACCTCCATACAGGAGTGCACTTACTGGATCTTAAAACCAATGCTTTAGCTTGATACAACACTTTTGCTTTTAAAGTTCCTTTTGAGTTTTAATGCAAAGCATTTCTTAGATCACCTGAAGAAGAATAAATTAAAAAATAAATAAATTGTTTTCAAAAGCTTGTCTAACTTTATCACAACTATACATGTGGCCCAAAAAAAGATATCACCCCCCAAAATCCTTGCCTTTTGAATATTTGGATGATTTTATACTGCCTCAGAACCTACAGCCATGTCCATATGTAGTGTGGACATTTGGTTCTCTGAGGACAACTAGCAGCAATGCACCTTGCACCATCACTGCTTGTCCCCAGGGAATGCCCATGCCACACATGCACACAGCAAATTACCTCAAGGGTGCTAGAGGAGGCTGGGGCCAGCACTGGGCTGTCCCCAGCAGCCTTACCTGGGGTTTTGGGGGGCTCCTGGGGCTGCAGCAGTGGGGATTCTGCTGTGCAGAGCCTGGTCAGCAGCTGCAGTGTAGTTCTGGCCAGCCTGGCTCCACTTTTGAGTGACATGCACTACCCATGCATGTACTGCTCCACATTTTTCCTTTGCATTTTTTTTTTAATACCAGCTATCCAGGGGTAAAATAACCCTGTTGTGCTGTGCTCCTTTGCAACATGGAGAACAACTGAACATACAGTATGTGGCACCTCAGAGGTGTCTGTGGCACCACATACAGAACAGCCACACTCATCTGGACTCAGTCTATGTGCCTTTACTGAAGCTACCTGAATATTTTCAGAAGAACAGAACAGTGCAAGTATAGCTGGACAGGTAGACATAAAATCTAAAATCTGTGTAAGTGCCAAAAATTGGGCTTCCATTGTTATGTAAGTGCCACTTGGACAGATAAAAGCAAAAAAAAAAAGCATTTTGCCTTATAAAACTATCTCCAATCTAGCTGTTTGGCTATTACTTGAGGGTTCAAAAATGATATGAAATGGCTTCTTGTACGGGCTCTAAAGTAGTAGAGAAGTGGCTGTTGTTTTATTCAACAACCTGGCATGTACTTTCTTTTTAAATAAAAAAGAATTATGAGCTCACTTATATTACAATGTCCTTGGAAAAGCAATAGTCCTTTATTCTTTGGAGGGTGCTCAGGACACAGTGAATACTAATTTAAATAAACAATTAATAAAAGCTATGGGCATTTTGTAACAAAAGAAAATTACTTGTATGAATGAGGGTTTGTTTTTTATGATGACAACTTGATGTTTTACACACACACACACACACACACACACACACATATATATCCAAAACATTGTTATGGGAAATTCTGGCCAGATTTAAAATGATTAAATATGGATAGCAATGAATAAATAACATAGATATATACCACCTGTCATATTCAAGAATTACAGCACAGTTTACAAACCTGAAGTTGTTATATTAACTATAGAATGGCCATTTACTATTGAATTAAATATATTTATAGAATTATGAGGCAGTTGTTTTACTGTGCATGTAACAAATTAAAAATATTCTCTCCCACTGTGGTAATTAGAGTAAAATAAATGTAGGGAATAATGAACTAAAATGTAATATGGACATATACACTTTGGTGAAGGGTGCAGTTCAAGGACCAAACTGAACTAAAATACTCATACATTGACAAAGAGTTTCAATGAGCTCCTCCATATAAACTCAAAAGGATTTACAAGAAGGATGTCTGTCCTTATGCACACCCATTCATGTAATATTCCAAATGGTAGTCCATATGTTCACTGAGCAAGAAGACCCTTCTGAGCTGGCATAATACTGTCAGTGTACTGCAAAGGAGAAAGCAAGGTGTGAATTGCTGTATATTCTTCATTCTTATCTAGACCCAAATTATCCCAGAACTCCCTATTCAATTAGCTTTCAGTGAAGCTCTTGAAATTTCAGTGATTCCCAAATTAAGTTTACCTGACCAAACATCTCATGTTTTGCATATGAATTGTAATACAGTACTATGCTATCAAATCCTTTTTGTTATACCTGTTCGACTCTCAGAATGCTGACTAGACTGTTCTCTATGAATAAGCACCTGTACATTATTATTATTATTGTATCATAGCATGCTAGGCTCTGCACAGAGAAATTGGATGGCATGTTTCATACTATGGATGATTGTCAGTATGATTATAATTTTCTAAAGTAAATGCTTCTAATGTTAGAACTTCAGAACAATGATCATCAACTTTAAGAGACAGAGCTTAGGATGGTATATTAGAGTCACTATTAGCTGTATCGTACTGTTATTTACTAATAGATATTTTCTTTTTAATTACATTTTTAATAGAAAATGGTCTATAAAGTACCCATATAAGTCACTGAATATCTCCTGCTATGCTTTATTTTCATCCTCACTTGGCATTGGTGGCTCGTAACAGTGTCAAATTTAGTTCTCATGTGCATACATAATAGTTTGCACTACTACATGAACATATCCAAGTGCAAAATCTGATGACATTTATATTGGGACTGGCCAATGGACTATTTGGCCACATCCAGATGAGCATGGCCATGGGCATGAGGCACTGGAGATCCGAGGGTCAAAAAAAGAACCAGCACAAAAAAACCAAGTGGCACACAAAGGGCAGTGCATGCCACCCAAAACCAGAGCCTGACTGGCTAGATCCACACACTGGCTGCTGGCCAGGCTCTGAGCAGCAGGTTCACGACTGCTGCAGCCTCAGGAGTCCTGGAGGACCCAACGTAAGGTGGCTGGGGCCAGCCCAGTGCTGCCCCCAGCTTCCTGTAACTCACCCAGGGTAATCTGCTGCATGTCAGAGGGTGCATGGCACAGGCATTCCCTGGGGAAAAGGAGCAGCACCACAAATTCTTGTCCCCAGGAAAACAAGTGTCCATGGTCATGTGGACATGGCCTTCGTATCCGTAATTTTGCAGGTGAAAATAACCGCAACCACAGATTTCGGCCAGCAGTTGTTTGCAAGCATAATTCATGTAATTTAGTCATCTATATGACATGACTGATTTCATCTGTGCATCAGGTACTTATATATTCAATTCACATTAATTGCCTCTGTAAATAGTTTCACCCAGAATTATAATGTAAGGGTGCAAGCATGGAAGGCAGCTTTAATAATCTGGTGCAGTGTTATGTGTGTGTGAACTTATTGATATAACAGATATGAACAGTTAACTGGTTGTATGTGTCTGTACTGCTTTATTTTAAGGCTTTGGGCTTCTTTTTTCTATCTATTTAACACTTATTCTTGAATTTTGCCAGTGGAAATACAACATACTGTCCAGTTTGTGTTGTGGGTCTTTCTCCTTTAGTCCCAAAGGGTATATGTAAGGAGCATGTTAGAGGTCTTGGCATAAGCACCTCCATCTTGAATATATCCTTTATTATATAATAAGTGAATCTGTATTTTATTTCTGTTAATGTGTAACTAAATAATAGAAATTCTGGATTAAGATACAGAAGTTTGGCTAAAAACATAAGGGTACAAAAGCTTCTTTCTGAGCGATTCTTTTCAGCTAAGGAAAGAAAATTAAACAGAGAATAAGACCATAAACACACTAAGATCCAGATTCTATTTCATATAGTACGTGGTTAAGTGGAGTCTATGTACAATTCTATTTCACTCTTCTCGAGTCCCTGAGAAACAGTTAATGAAAACTGTTCGTGGGTCCTCCTCCTGCTCACTGTTTTTTTGTGACTTAGTCTAAGAGTAAGACAGTGGTTGTTATAATCCACTAATGAATTTTCAGGGGCTGGTTCATAAACAGATATAGATAGAAAAAAATAAAAAATGCATTCTGTTCAAAGTAACATTTTGTCAGAAATTCTGTAAGAACAGGCTGTGTAATGGAAACTCTGAAAGTTATAATAAAGTCACTTCCAAACCAGTTATTTTTGCTATTAAGATATTATTCTAAAAGCACTGGGGTGGCCTCAGAACCTTACCTGGGGGCCTCCTTGGGTTGCGGCAGTGGTATTCCTGCCACTTGGAGCTTGGCTGGCAGACACAGCTTAGCTCTGGCCAGCCAGGGTCCAATTTTGATCAAGGCACATTACAGCCACATAAACCATTCCACCTTTTTTTGTGCTGGTTTTTATGACCCTTGGATATCCAGGGGTCAACCCCCCTCACCCTCCCACCCCGCACCCCTTGTACTGGTCCCTTGCAGTGTTGAAAACAGATGAATGTGTGATATGTAGTGCCACAGATTCACCTGTGGTGCCACATACCGCACAGCCACGCTCATCTGGATGCAGCAAGGAAGATCATTTTGTTGCATGGGGCTCTGGAATAAAGAGTGCACACACCTCTCTCTCTTCTCAAGAGAATCACTTTATGGAAAATAGGAGTTTCTCTCCCTTCCTCCAGACCATTTTGGTGAACTGATACTCCTGGATCACATGCCATATGCTTTCTTATCCATGCAACCCGGGCGGTACTCCAAAAGGTACCCCCTCTCCAATTGAAGGGATCAGAGCAGGTGCACAAGTGCTGTGGGAGGTGTAGGGATTCTCCTCCCCCTATAGAGCAGAGCCAGACCACCACTGAGGACTTAACCATATACCTTTTAATGAGGGAACATAACAAGCATAATCAGGGGGGTATAGTGGACACCACAATGCCCTAAGGGGCAGGATTCAACAAAGGTTAGACACTTAGAATCATTGGCAAAAGACAGGGTTAACAAAATATAAAACACAAAACACAAACAACAGAGCAAACAATACTGGTTGGGGAAATATAAAAAGGCACAAAATACAAAATGTCAAAAGACAAAGAAATATAGGGCCTGGGTCACTGGAGGGGGAAAACACAAGGGCCCCTGTCTACTGCAAGAGGAATTTCTCCTTGTTACCTCAAGTCACCAAAGCTGGGACTTGAACTCAGATATCCCACATGGTAGGCAAGAACACTGCCACACAGCCACCAGTGCTGCCACTGTTCTAAGCTGCTAGGGGTCTTGACCTTCCTGGATCCCCGGCCTCATGTTGAGTTGCCTGGTCTCTGATTGGAGGAGCTGGAAGCCAAGCTGGGATCCCTCAGGTCACTGCTCAGATCCTCCTGCTGGCCACAGCCTCTTGTAGGGGATCATGGAGCCCAGCAGGATGCCTCTCTTACTGGCCACACACCATGCTGCTTCGGGTCTCACTGCTGCCTGTAGGTCCTGCTCCTTCAGGCTCTTCTGGGGTAACTGCTTCTGCCCCTCTGGCTCAGCTCTTGCCAGTTCTTTGAAGCTCCTTCCTCATAGTCCCTCACAGGTCTCTTCTTGAGTCAGGCATGCTGCCCCTTTTATCCCCCTCCAGGTGACCCAAGGGGCCAATCAGGGGACATGAGGGGTGAATCTCTGCGGCCTGATTGGTGAGGAAAGGGAATCCCAAGTCCTCCAATCATCTTTTGCCCTTTCAAAACCCCTGGGCTAGGTCACTGCCAGCTAGCCCGTCACATCCGTAACATGTTTGTCTGTGGCATTCTGGTGTTCTACACAGTACCCAGATGTAATGGAGTGCCTATGTGGGTAAAATCCAAAGTGCTAGCAGCTAACCAAAATCCCAGTGCTGCTTCTGTAAGGTTTCATAGAATCATAGATGTTAGGGTTGGAAGGGACCTCAATAGATCATCGAGTCCAACCCCCTGCATAGGCAGGAAAGAGGGCTGGGGCTAGATGACCCCAGCTAGATGCATACCAAGGCCAATTTGGAAAGGAGTGTTTGGTCAAACACTCCTTTCCAAATTGTCTGTGCTTCTGCCCCTATAAACCTTCCTACTGGGAACAAAGTTTCTTTTTTCATGACCCAAGCCTTGATCTTTTTATAGTCCACCAACTCTGTTGTGGCTATTGTCAGCATCCTGTACCAATTCATGAAGTTTACAGTATTTTTATACACTGGCAGCACTATCCAGGCCCAGGGCCCTGAAAGTGACCTTCTACATACATTATATCCATGCAATAATATTCCTGTGTAGTACCAGACAAGCAAACCATTTGGTGCCCTCTTTTATCCCTTCTGAGTATCTCAAACTGACATACTTGATATAAACAAATAGAAAAACAGCTAGGAAGTCCTATCCTCCATTTACTTTCTCCTTGCATAGTATTCTAAGCCTTTCCCTTTTGGCTTTCCAAAAAAAACCCCACTATCAGTTCCTGTTCAATCCTACACGTAGTGGTCCGTATCAGAGGAAAGACCGCACCTACATACAGTATGAATTGCAGTACCACCTTCTTAATTATATTTACCTATCCTGCCATTGACAACTTGTGGTCATACCAGCTGCCTGTTTTTTGTTTCACCTTCTCTTTCACTTTTTCTCAGGCTACTTCGCCTGTCAGTCATACATCCACCTCCACTCTTAATATCTTAATTTTGTCTGTTGTGACTGGTAAATCCAGTTTTCCTGTTCCTTCCATCTTCTTACCCACCAGACACTTTTTTTATACATTTAATTTTTCTCCAGACTCATTTCCATATTTGCTTGTATGTCATATTGCCTGTTTCAGGGACATACTGCTTCTTGAAAAGATATTAACATTGTCCATGTACAACATGCATTTTGCTTTTATGCCTTTTCCTCTGGGATATTGCATGCCCTCAGTCATGCAATCTATCCTGGTACTCTCCACCAACAGCTCAATGGGGCACGAGGAATATGGGCTCAATGGGGGAACAGGAGTGACAAGAAGCGTATCTCATTCCTGATATGAACTTGACTTACTCCATTCACTCCTTTCTTAAAGTATTGATCCATCTTAGAAACGTTTATGGGACCCCCGTCTTATTCAGTATGCCAAACAGGAACTCATGTTTGACCCAGTAATATGTTTTTACTAAATCAAGATTCAGGAGTGCCACAGTCAATCCTTCTTGGCAGTACCAGATCCTGTCTCTTATTAGCACTGTTATAGTTACTATTCTGCTGAGAACTACACAAATCTGGTCACTGTGGACCACCTTTCCCATGCCATTTGAATCCATTTACCTTGGCCATTATCTTATACTCTAGGTTCAACAAGCTTAACATTCTCCAGTTCTCCAACTTTTCCTGCTCTCCTTTCTTGTATAATAGCAATATTATTCCCATGTCCATACCTGCCCCCAGCTGCTTCCTCTTCAGATGCTCCCGGAACACCATTAATAGGTCCAGGATTAGTATGTTCCAGTCTTGTAACATTCTCATTCTCTAGGGACTTTGCTATCTTGAAGGTTTGGATTACCTTCTGTACTTCTTCCAATGTCCACATCTTCTCCAGCTGATGCCTGTCACTTTTCTCCAAGCTCACTTCTAACTCCACCAAAAAGGAGTAAAGTTCTCCCTGATGCAACAGTCTGTTGGATTATAAATTTTGGTAAAACTCCTTCACCTCACTCAGTATCTCTTCTGTCTGGTAGCTGAACTCTCCTCTCATCCTACACTGCCATTATACTTTTTTTTCCCTTTCACCTTCAGGTAAGTAAGTGGACCATTCTTCTCCTTCCTCTACCTGGTGGCCTTTATAAGAAAGATGTCTCTCTGTGCTTTCTCTCCAAACTACTCCTTTAATAGGTTCTTTATGTCTCTAATTTTCTCTGCTACCAAGAAAACCTTCTCCACCAGTCATCGGAGATGCTGCAAATATCCACTGCAGTTTTATAAATCTGTTTCATTTTTTCCGGTCCCTTCTTTCCCCTACATTCTGAAAAAAAAGCTTTCTTTCTTTCTTTAATATCTTCCCACCATCTCACTCTGCTTGTATAAATTGCTTTCATCACTCCCTGTCTTTATAGTGGCTTCTGTATCATCTGCACACGTTTTCATCTTCCAGTAGTCTCATATTTGTCTGTATTCAAATAGACCAGTATTCTCTCCACCACTTGAACTTTCCAGTCTACAGACCCAAAAATGAAGTCTATACAAGTCCACAAGCAGCATGCCACATTTAATTAAGGAAACCTATTTGCAACCCATTGCATTACCTTTGGGTATCTTGTAATTTATAATCAACTACCAACCTTGCCATTATCTGTGAGGATATATGTAGTCATGAGAAGGGATCCTAGTTTCCTCTGATTTAAAAAAATCTCCAATTTTTTAATTAAAAAAGTAACCCCAAATCCACATTTTTCCATGATTAAAATGAAACGCTGCTAATATATATAGTGGCATTTCATTTTAATCATGGAAAAATATGGATTCCAGGTTTGAAAAACCTGATCATGAGGTATTGCTCCCCATACTGTCTTCTTCCTGCAATATACAGTTAAAAACTCCAGTCAATAAGAAGTAGTGCTCCTGGTAGGAAGATTACCAGTTCCTCTAAGGGGGCACAGCATGCCTCCTGCTCTGCTGGTGCATAAACATTCAGTATTCTAAACCTTTCTCTTTCCTTCTCCCAGATCATCTGTAGTATTCTTCCTCCAATTATCTCCTGATAGCTAATACATCACAGCTATGTATCTTTAATTAGTACTGCCACACCTGCTGCCTTGTTCTCATTATTGCCCAACCACAGAGATGGGTCATCTTGCTTTAAGGTCGCTTTACTCCCTCTGTACCGAGATCCCACATTCCTACAGGCATATCATATCTGCCTCCATCTGACCCAAATACTGGTCCATCCCCACCCATTTCCCATAGCTGTGAATGTTCCTTATATTAACCAATATTAGTGTAGCGATCATATTTATTCCAAGATATTGCCTGGCATCCTATATTGGGTAAATCTTCTACAAACCCAATCTTTGAATCTTCTACAAATTCAGAGATATTGCCCAGCACCCTAACATGCAAATTATTACAGGTATATTTGTTTAAAAGTCAGTGTTTTCAAACTTGCCTCTCATTTCCATCCCCCATCACTTGCCTCTCAGTCCCATCCTAACTTCCTCCCCTCCCCACCCTTTACTATCAAGCTCTTGCCCTTCCCCTGTGCTGCATTCAGCTTTCCGCAGTCCAGCAGCAGCAGGCGAGGAGATCCAGGGCTGTGCTCCCAGCTGAGCCACGTGCAGCTGCGGAGTTGCTGGGAGTGCAGCCCTAGTTCTCCCCTGTCTCCCACCACCTGGCTGCTGGCTGCTTCAAAACTTGAAACATTTCAAAACTTTCATAACATTTTGACTAGCCTCATTTTGTTTTGAGGCTATTTTGAAGCCTTTTGTTTCAATTCAATTTCACTGTTTCGAGCTCAAAATGAGTTGAAACAGTGTTGAATCAAAACAGCCGGCAAAATTTTGCACAACCATAGTGCTTATTGCTTATTATTCAATATATTCAATATAAGTGTGGGTAACTAGTGTACTAGAAAGCAAATTGAGGCTCTCAGGACCTAGAGGAAAGTAGCTTTGTAACAAGGCAGTTCTTACACATTCCAGAGATAGAGATTTTGGGGGGGTGGGGAGTAGAGAGTGTCTAACAAGCCTGGTGAAGAGAAGAGGTCCCATCTTGCATGCAGTCAAAAGATAAGAGTGCAGCTACAGAAATTAACCTGTCCTGGTAGCTAAAAGTCCCAGTTAAGGATGGAAAGATTTCAACTATATGAACACATCTTCCCACAAGCCCGATGCATGAAACGTACTTGGACACAGTACCTCCTTTGGCTGGACAAGGTACATCAAACCGGACCACTAATGAATAAGTACCAGCTAGGTAGACAATGAATGAACTAGAGGTATAGCACTGAAGGGGAACAAAGAGAGGGTGTGTTCATTGCTTGGCAACTTCCTCCAGGCGAGACCACTGCAAAGTAAAGCAAGAGACCTGCAGAAGACGATATCATTCTGGCCAGATGTCCATCTTCCAGTGTGCATCCCTGGGGCATAGTGTATGGTGAAAGCCTTTACTTGCTTTTTAATTGTCATATGCTGCTACTGTGTATCAATAAAGGTCTCCAAGTTATCAATGGGGTGTGTTGTGACTGGTCAGTTTAGGGATGTTGCACCTTGCCCACAATTGAGTATTGGCTGCTGAGTCTTAAAATCAAACCTACATCTGTAAATATATCAACAAGATGCATACCTGGGGAGAAAGAAAAACTATCTAAGCTCAAGGGCAGAATTTAGGAAAGAACTGGATCAGGAGCAAAAATGGTATGCTGGGATGATCAGGAGAACAGAAAACTTCTTATATGAGAAGAGACTAAAATAGCTTGATATTCTGAGTCCAGCAAAAACAAAGGCTGAGAGAGAATATGATTGCCATCTATAAATCCATCAGGAAGGTAAATATCAGGGAAGCAGAAGAGCTATTTAATCTAAAGAACAATGGTGACACAACAGCAAGTGGGTATAAACTGTCTGTGAACAGATTTGAAAACAGGAAATTAGAATAAAATTTCTAACCATCGGAACTGACAGGTTCTGAAAGAACTTTCCAAAAGGAGCAGTGGAGGAAAGTATGAAGAAATTTTAAGGTAACTTTACAATAAAGTATCTTTACCATTTTTTTTAAGATGTAAGTGTTTTCCTGGATATTGTTGCCTGTAATAACAGGGTACTGGACTTAATGATTCAGGGAGCCCTTTTCAGTCCTATGATTATATAACTATTTACTACTATTACATAACAGCAATGGACATTCCCTGAAGCACTGCTAGGCAGAAATTTATAATTTTGCAGAATGTAAATACTTTCTTATTAAGAGGAACTGGCCCTGACATTTATGTTACTGCAACGCACTTTATAATGTATATTACATTAAAGCATTTAGTGACCTTTCTTTTCTTCTTTCTTTTCTTTTTGTTTTTACTTTTTTTCTTTTTAGAAACTAACATCTCTTGCCTTAGCAGAGACAAGAAAACATTCAGTCTAGAGAAGTGCCTTTTTTGTTATTATGTGAAACTCCTCAGGTTTTGATGAAAAATGACGTGTTGAAAATAGCCATCTCTCTACTATAATTTGTGTGATTCCTGATCACCAGGTTAAGCTTAAGGCCAACTGTAGTAGTACACACTGCACAGATAATCTGGGAAGAAGCACTCTGCCACAAGAGCAGCTGTAACAGAAGAAAAGCAGCCAGGTTACTCTCTCTCCCACTGATCCATAGCATTGCCCCAGTTCAACATATAGATTTTATTGTTCCCTTTTCCTTTGAAAAAGTAGGAAACTACATACAAAATCCTGCTTTAAAAGAAAGTCAAGTTGAAGGGAAAAGTGCTTAAAAATTAGGGCATTCCATGCTTCTGGTTATCTACTCAAGCTAAATACAGTGTGTGTGTGTGTGTGTGTGTGCATGTGAGTATAATACAAACTTTGTTTAATATATTTCCTTCATATATACTTCTATGACATATTTTTATATTTCTTATGATTAACTTCAAAGCAATCAGGTCAATGTGTACTCTACAGACTGCAAGCACCACTTAGGAACATTTTTCTAACAAGTTAGCATAAGCCTTAAGCTACTTTTTGTATTTCAATACCATATTTCAAATAGCTAACAAATATGTGAAATAAGTTCTGCATATATTTACACTGATCAAGTTAATTTTAATCCTTTTTTGTCCTTCGGTAATATAGTAGTTAAAAATAAATGCAAACTTTTCAGACATAACATTTTCTTAAGATTAAGTTCTGATATCAGTTATTTGTTTATTTATTTAAGTTCCCCATTAAATATTTCTTATGATCACTGTGATTCTTTGACCTCTAACAACTTCTGATTTTGCCTATTTCTCCAAATTAACATAAAAATATATATATATATATATATATAAATCAATTTTCTGAAATAATTATCAGCATTCATGATTTAAACAGTAGCTAATGCAAAACGTATAAGCACTGCAATATCATCATGTATCTGAAAAGTAGGCAGTATTATGCAAACATAATAGCAGAAATCAAAATATTTTAAGTAAAATCCATCAGTAATATTGCTTGTGATAGTCTATGCTTCAGCATCAGGGTGTAAGAAGAGCAAACTACCTAAGGAAAATGTGTTACCACCCTTGCCATGAATTAATCCACATAGTTTTAAATTCTCTCATTATGGCAAATAAAAATGTGGCCTTCGGGCACACTGACAATATTGGATAGTGTGAAGGATCACTGCTATCAAAATATGCCCTGTTTGTTTGCTTGTGCTCTGGATATGCCATGTGCCAAAAAAAACAAACAAAATAAACATAGACAGTTTTTGGTAATGCCAAGCACTGGTCTCAGATTCTTATTCAGAGGGATGCTATAAGAGTAGCATCTACATAATACCCCTCCACCTCTATACCCACCCCCTTATTTGGGTTTCACAAGGCAGGAAAACATCGGTAAGACTTTTTTTTTTTCTTTCAGAGTTGCTTCCAATACTGTTTAGACATGCCCTTATCAACATTTAGGACCACACGGTACTGTATAATGTTTGTGCATAAATAATTTGGCATATATTATTCATTACAGAATACAGCCTTGAAGAATGAAAAAAAATGCAATTAAAACATAAACAAGCAAAACAAAAACATCAGAGCTAAAATGAGAACAAATTGACCAGAAGTGTGAGGCATATGTTGATATTTTAGGCCTTGAGTCTTTGAATTTAATTTGCTAATTCATTCCTATGATACTCTTTGTAGATAGTGTCAGACAAAGTAAAACTTTTGTTGGCATACTTTAGACAGACATTTTCTTTGTAGTTGTTCTTGCTCTCGTCATATTTCACATAAATCTATTTTTGTGAACTTTAAATTGATTTTTATAGATGTGACATTTCTATTTCTGAAGAACAAATTCTGTTAAATTCTTCTAACAGTGTTGTCTATTTGAGAGCTCAAAAGGAGACCACTGGGCATAAAGCACCTTCCTATGTGTATGAACAGATGATTTACTTCTGCTGACCATTTATTTCCCAATTTGAGCTAAAGATGCTATAATACATCATACATAATACGGCATCTGGCCACTCCACCCCTTCCCCCCCTTCCCCCCGGCCGGGGGTACACATATTAAAAAGAGGAGCACTGTGGATACACTCAGTAAAAAAGCTTGAAAACCCCTGGTCTAGGACAAAATGACAGGAATGGATTTTCACATGATGGTAGATCTTGTAATTGCTTTAGCCCTTGCAAAAGGAGTACAGCCTTCCTGCTGGTGACATACTAGGCCATACATTCAACCATAGGGAACATCCCGAAATAAACATCAGGCACAACTCTGGATCACTGGGCAGGTCTACATGTGAGCCTTATTGCTCAGTAGCCTATTTTACTGTGCATTAAAGGGTCACCTAAAAACTACTAATACGCTAATGCACAGTAAAAATAGGCCATTAAGCATTAAGCATTATTAAAAAGCCACACACTTTCACTGCTGCATGTTAGGGTAGCCTAATGAGCATTTACTTAGTAACTCACATTGGAGGTACTAAATTTTTATGCATTAGTGAACATGTAGACATGCCCATCGTGTCACAGAGATCTGTACTCAAAATGTCATTACACTTATATTTTGGAAGCATAGAAAGTAAGTAGAGTGGCCAATATTGTAGAACTAATACGTTTTTCTATTTTTTTAATTAAATTTACTAAAAACCTTGTATTTCTCCATTGTATGAGTTACAATAATGACACCACTCATTTCAAAAGAGACTTGTATATTTACTTATACATATTGTATACTAGAGTTTCATGAATATTTGTATAAATTGCAGAAGCCTGCAGCATGATTTTACTTACTTCCCCATTGCAAGATCTCTATTGAATATTAGGCCATGTAACTGTAATTCTCCTGAGGGAACTAAAAGCAATGATAACCTTACCTTTTTCCCAGGGCGCTCAGATGATCACCACAGTCCCAAAATCACTGGCCAGAGAAGTATAGCTAAGTCAGCTGTATTTTGCATTGATTCTCATGGTTAGTGAATGTCCCTTTTAGCTTCTTTTCCCTAATAAAAAATGCTAAGGAAGATTTTCATACCAACAGAGTTTTGTCTCCCTTAGTTTGACTCCTTTATCTTCTTTGGACCATTTCATTTTACATTGAAATTTGTTTCTAGGCCAAAGTGCAGCATCCTGATGACCACAGATCCTGGTTTTCTCTGATTTAAAAAAAAATCCCCAAGCTTCCAATTCAAAAAAGTAACCCTACATCCACATTTGTGTGTGTGTGTATGTATATATGTATATATGTATATGTGTATATATGTGTATGTATATGCATATGTATGTATATGTATGTATATGTATGTGTTCATGTATGCGTATATGTATGTGTGTATATATATATATTTGTGTGTATACGCATATATATATAATGTATATATGTATATATATATATGTATATGTGTGTGTGTGTGTTTAGCAGTGTTTCATTTTAATTATGGAAAAATATGGATGTTGGGTTACTTTGAATTAATCGGAAATTTGGGGGTTTTTTTGGTTTTTTGGTTTTTATCAAAGAAAACCAGGATCCCTGCTGATGACCTTCATTCAAAGATGTAAAACCAACCTTTGATATCATAGTAGGATTCTGGTCCCTGTTTTCAGGATTATTTGTTTGTTATTGTTGTATGTGTTGTTTGTTTTTCATTTAGTGCAATATAATGTCATACAAAATATATAGCTAGAAAGCTTAGGGGATGGGAACATAAACTCAAATTCCTCATCTGAGTGTTCCAGTCACTAGGCAACAGAATCAGGCATTGTTCTCTCGCCTTTTAGTTCCATAACTCTTCTACCCTGGCTGTTCAGCTGCTGTGCTTCAATTGAATGATTGGAGGTTACCTGCACCCAGCCTACATACAACCTCGTGGCTAGAACACTCCTTAGAAGTGGAGGACATGCTTATGACTAGGCTGAGCAAGGTCTACAACTTGAGCTCTCCCACTTCCTGGATGAATGCCTTATTTACTAAGTTACCATGTCAAAAAGGTTAAGGATGTCATCACAGCTGTGCAGTTAGGTGCTCTCCACCCTTTAGAACAGGATTGCTATTCCCTAGCTCTAGGTGGCTCTGTACTTGCATCTGGGCTCTCTTACTTTCCTTTCAGTGTCACCTAACTCCCTCTATCACCTAACACTGTTTCCCTGTCTCACTGTCCTAAGGCCAACCACCAGGGACAGTGCCAGGCTCTTCCCAGTGGGGGAGCTGGGCTGGGGGTGGGCTGGGCTGGACTGAGCTGGGAGGCACCACCCTACCAGTGCTGCTGCTGCCCCACCCCGCTCCTGCCCACTCATGGCCCAGTCCCACAATGGAAAGAGGCTGGTGCCACCCCTTCAGGGAGCACCATGCCTTTGCAGGCTCACCCGCATGGGGTGGGCAGGTGGGCCCATGTGTGCAAGGCATGCAGGTGGGTAGTGGTGGCAGCAGCAGTGGGAGGGATGGCTATGGGGGGCTAAGATGAATGTTGGGGTGGTTATAGCCCCCCACCCCCCCTTGCTGCCTCTGCCAACCACCTAAAGACCACACACCCAAGCCAAATCTTTTACAACTCAGAAGGCTGCCCTAACTACTGTGTTATAAGTTGTGTGATTATTTTTCTTTCCTTTGGAACTGTTCCACTTTGTAAAAATAATTAAACATTCCTTGGTTCAGGCACAGGGTTTTGGCCTTTTCCACAACCTACATGTGGATGTAGTTAACTAATAAACAGGGATCCTGGTTTTCTCTGATAAAAACAAAATCCCCGGTTTTTGGTTTTGGATATCCACTGTTTTATATTGTATAATTATTAGGTTTGTATTGATTTTTACTGTTGTATATTGAATTATTATCATTTTCGTATTGATTTTTATTGTTTCATATGAATATTGTATGGTTTAGGCCTGTGTTTGTAAGTGAACCAAAGTCATGTCAAGTTTCCATTTTAGATGTCAAGCCTTCATCTTCTGTCCTCTGCCTGGGCATCCTATGTTGCAACTGTATGAGTCACATACCCCTCCCATGTAAATTGGTTCCCCGATGAATGAGCGTGATTGGGAATGATTGAAATACAATGGTAACAGGCCTCTACTGAATGACCAGTAATGCCTGGGCCATCACCTCACATTGATTCACCCAGGAACCACAGACCTCACCCAGGAAAAGAAACAAGACCAGCATTTAAAAGACAAAGGACCCTGAAAAATCAGCAACCCTCACCATTACAGACACTTGAAACTGCACATCCCTGCATGGAGCACACATGCTCAGTA
>NW_005842287.1:329448-334910 GCF_000455745.1 Alligator sinensis
CTGGACAAGGACCCCTTTCCAGCCTGGATAGGTAGATATTACCTGCACACCTCCACCTACAATTTGGACTTTCTCTTTCTCTGTCTCTCTCTCTCCTTCTGGACTTCAGTGGACTTCAGCCCCTGCACCAAGCCTCTTTAACCCCTGCTGCCATAGTGTGTGTGTGTGTGTGTGTGTGTGTGCGCGCAATGGAATCAATTTGACATTGTGTCACCATCCCCCCTGTTCTATAAAACCGCTGTCATTTGCAACCCCAAGTTGGGACATATTTTCTGAATCCCAGTCCCTTTCTTATCTTAAATTCCAGCCTCATTCTCTCTCTCTCTCTCTCAGCTCCAGTCCCCACCCTCTCTGCTAGTTTCCTGATCTCCTCCCAATTCCATCTCCCCTTTTCTGCCACCTCTCAGCCTCTCCTTGCTTTCCTGCTGTCCCTGCTGCTTTTCCTGTGATTTTCTGCTGTCCATCTCTCTGTTTTCGGGCTTCCCCCTGCACCTTCTGGAATCCTTCCCCCACCCCCCTGCAGCTTCCCAGCTCCTCTTAGTTGTCCTGCAGATTTCTCCAGCTTCTAACACCTACTGCCACTCCCTGCAATTTCTTTAGCTGCCCTGGAGCCATCCTCTGGCTCCCCACACCCAGATCCCCTCTTTAACACCCACATTTTCCCTTAGTCCCATTTTCCCTGTCCCCATCTACCTTTTCAGCTCCCCTGTAGCTCTGGCTCCAGTCCCAGACTCTGTACCAGCATCTTCCCTGTTCTGAAGGCTTTGGGCATTGTCTTTTAATCAATTAAAATCAATTAACCTAAAGTTACCCCTGAGCCTCAGTTCTTCAGCCCAGGCCCCTCTAATCTACCGGTTGTAATCCCAGTCCTGGTAACTTCAACTCCCTACACTTCTACTTTCTTACCTTAACCTTTTCCCAGGTATCCCAAGGACACCAAACACATACATACATACATACAAACATATCACAATTCCTAACTTAGGAACTCACTTGTGTGTATGTGTAAGTGGGTGGTATTTGTGTAAATTAGTGAATACACACACACACATATATACACACACACACACACATATATATATGTGTATATATGTGATCTATATATCACATATATAGATATCATTGTGTGTGTGTGTGGTATATGAATTAGTAATCCACACATATGTATTGGATGTGCAGGTGTTGGTAACTGGTAACTGATTCTGTCTAAATGTGGTGTGTGTAGTGTGTATGGACTTAAACTGGTGATAGGTGTGCATGAACCTAGACTAGTTATTTTGAACATGTGTGTGTATCTGAGTTGCTAGTGTGAGTGTGTGTGTGCGTGTATATATATATATATATATATATATATATATATATGTATATATATATATATATATATATATATGGCATTGTGTGCAGGATATATGAATTAGTGATCTGTGTCTAATTTTTGGGGTGTATAGTGTATGTGCTTGAATTGGTAATAGGTATGTACGTGCCTAGGTTGGTTTGATTGTGTCTGTGCCTGAGCTGGTAGTGTGCATGTGTATGCACCTAATTTATTTTGTGCGTTTGTATATGTGCAATTGTGTTACTCCCTCCTGTCTAACAGCGCAATATTGAGATCCTGAAAGTTGGCCTGACCCCACAGGGCAACAATGTGGATTTTGGATTACATTTTTAAAACTGAATATCGTGCCTAGGTTGGTTTGATTGTGTCTGTGCCTGAGCTGGTAGTGTGCATGTGTATGCACCTAATTTATTTTGTGCGTTTGTATATGTGCAATTGTGTTACTCCCTCCTGTCTAACAGCGCAATATTGAGATCCTGAAAGTTGGCCTGACCCCACAGGGCAACAATGTGGATTTTGGATTACATTTTTAAAACTGAATATTGGGGATTTTTCTTAATTGGAGAATACCAGGATCCTTGCTCATAAAAGCTTCTGTAGATTAGTACTTGTCAACACAAGTTCTATCCTTATTTAGTGTGCCACAACGCACATGTAGACATTGACAGGCCTAGCTGGGGCATCAGGTTGCCTCAGTGTAGGGGCAGACTGCTGGCTAGCACCAAACTGAAGCACCCTTGTGGTCCAGCCAGCCCCTCCACAGAACATTGAGCTGGGTGGGAGCAGCCCTGGGTTGCCACGCTGATCCACTGGACCCCTGACCACCCAGGGCTGTTCCAACACAGCTCACTGTGTTACAGCCTGGGGCGCATATGCAAATGTAGTGCTTGGGAGGAATAAACTCTGGTGCAAACTGCACTGGAGTTTATTCAATCTAATGAATTTCACGTGTAGATGTTCCCAGTAATGCCTTTGTAGAGATAGCCCCAAATTCATACTGGCTTCAACTGGAGTAGGATCTATCTTTCCATCTTTCAAAATGGCCACTGACAGGAGTGTTTGCTCAGAACTCTGAGAGTTTCTCTTTGTTTTTTGAGGCTTTCTCTTTCTCTTGCTCTGTTTTTCCACCCCCGACAATCTGACCCCTTTCTCACTGTAGTCCCCCACTTTTCATTACTTTTTCCTGACTTTTTTGCCCTTTTCTCAGCCCTTTCTCCTGTAGTCACCCTCTGTCCCTCCCCTTCCCCTCCCTCAGGTTGTATTTTGTTTTCCCTCCCTCTTCCTGCAGCTGCTCTGCTGCTGTTTATTGTTTTCCCTTCCCTTCCCTGCTACATTGCTTACCTTTCTCTTCTCCCTCAAGGTTAGTTTGTTTGTTTCTGGCTTCTTTGTAACCTGTGGGCAGAGGGTTGCCTATTCCCCACTTCTCTGGTTCCATGCAGGGTTAACCCTTTTTTTTTTGCTGGGATGACTGAATACAGCTCCTGGAGGGCCCCACTGCTGGGGCTTCAGTCCCTCTGGACCAGAGTTTCAGTCTCCAGCTACATGCCCCACCCCTTCCATTGGAGTAGAGGAGTGTGCTGCTGCTGTGTGGGCACTCATAGGCTGCAAACATTTCCTCTATGCTGCCCAGGGTGAGTTCAGTCCCCATCATCTTCTTCGGCTCCCCTGCTTTAGTGCATGAGGTTGTGATAGCAGGTGTGTCTGTTGGGGGTGTTTTTTGCCAAGCAACTCCCCTAGACACACCAGCCATTCATGTGGTAGACTCGAACATGCCTTCATTTTTCTTGGATGATGACCTCACTAACAGCCTGTGCCCTTTTGGCATGGTTACAGGACCAGTCCATAGATTGCTGCTTGGCAGCAAGATCCCTGAGCTCTGGCATGTCCTGTCCTTTAAAAGGCAGCTGTTTATGCTTCTCAACAGGGACGGTCAGGGTTTGCCCCACTCCATGTCCTTCCTGTTTGATGGGCAGCATTATGAGGTCTACCACACCACTGGGGACAACTCATCTTTTTGCTGTGGTAGCAGGTCCCATCTGGCTACCCAATGCCCAAACAAGAAACTGGCTGTGGTGGAGACACCTGCAGATGCACCCAATAGTGGCTCATTTAGCTCTGGTGTGGCATCCACATCGGGTGGTGGGGAAGGGATTTCCTCCCAGTCACTCCCTGTTTCATTGGAGTCAGCTAGCTCTGTGGTAGTGTACTTGGTCCCTCCTGCTGAGAACAAGTCCCAGAAAAAAGAGTCTTTTAAAAAGGCCTTGTTATCCCCTCAAGACCTCCCCACCACTTCAAGGGGAGCTGCTGGTTAGCAATCAGGACCCTCCCTCTCTTCCTGACTCCTCGGCATACCCCCCAGACCCTGTAGTACTTGGGGGTGACCTGTGGGTGGGGGAAGTGGTGGTGAAGTCCAGCAAACCTCCTCCCACCTCTCAGTTCCTTGAGGATGACAAGATTGATATGGAAGTTGGACCCTCTAGGAGCCATGTGGCTCCAAGAGCAAGAATGCCCAGCCCATGAGAGCACCCCACCCAAGAGGTAAGGTACTGTTTTCCCTCCCCAGACCCTCTTGGAGGATACTGCTTCCACAGGGCCTGATGCACAGGATCCTGGTGAGCGGAAAAATGCTCCTCCCGGGGCTCAGTGGCTCTCAGTGCCTGATATGTACAGCTGCTCCTACTCAGGGTTGGATTTTGATTCTGCATCTCAGAATAGGTTAACAGAAGTCATGCCTCAGGAGGTGACATCCTCAGATTCAGCTAAGGTGCTCCCCTTAATAGGGAGCTTCCCCAACCCGGAGGCAGAACCTGTATCTGCTTCTGAGGAACCTCACTGCATTGGTTACTCACTTGAAAGCCTTATTGAGTTTCTAGATCAGAAAAAGTACCACTGGAGGGATGTACAGAATATACATAAATGGTTCCTAGAACCTGAGACATTTGTGGTATCTGCTAAGGCCACAGCAGCAGTACTGCACTCCACTGTGGGAATGCAATGATATAGTTTTTGCCTAAGCAAGTTTGCGGGTGATGTTGGGTGCTTGTTGAGAGCAGCACCAGCTGGCAAGCTGTAGGCCTGGGGTTTTTTTGTTCTGTTTTTTTTTTTTTTCTCCCTGTTCTGCATGCTTGGTCCTCTCTGCTGTTCCTCTCTGTTACCTTGACTTTGCTTATCCCCCTTTTGTACACACTTCATGCATGGCTTCCACAACCTTTGGTTTACTCAACACTAATGGTTGCAGAGACCCTGTGAAGTGGATGACATTCTTTGATTTTCTGTGCCAGAAAAAGCTGGACGTCATTTTTCTGCAAGAAACTCATACTGATGCAGCAGGTCAAGTTGACTGGTATGCCTCCTGGAAGGGTCATAAGTTCCTGAGCCATGGCATCTCTCTCAGCACAGGAGTCACAATCCTCTTATCACTGCAGCTGATACCTGACTCAGCAGTAGATTTCATAGATTTCATAGACATCAGGGCTGGAAGGGAGCTCGGAAGATCATCGAGTCCAGCCCCCTGCCCAAAGGGCAGGAAGTCAGCTGGGGTCATAGGATCCCATCAAGATAAGCATCCAGTTTCATCTTGAAGGTGTTCAATGAAGGTGCTTGAACCACCTCCGGTGGCAGGCTGTTCCAGACCTTGGGGGCTCGGACAGTAAAGAAATTCTTCCTTATGTCCAGCCTGAAATGATCTTGAAGTAGTTTGTGACCATTCGACCTCGTCATCCCTTGGGGCACTCTGGTGAACAAACGTTCCCCCAGATGCTGGTGGTCACCCCGATAAACTTGTACGTGGCCATCAGATCACCCCTGAGCCTGCGCTTTTTCAGGCTAAAGAGCCCCAGGGCTCTCAGCCTGTCATCGTAGGGTCTGCTTCCCTGACCTCTGATCATGCGCGTGGCTCTTCTCTGGACTCTCTCAAGCTTCTCCACATCCTTTTTGAATTGTGGAGCCCAAAACTGGACACAGTACTCCAGCTGCGGCCTCACTAAGGCCGAGTACAAGGGGAGAATGACGTCCCGGGATTTGCTTGAGAAGCATCTATGGCCAGTTTCTCTAAGAGGTGATTATGGGAAACCAGGTCAAAGGCTTTTTTGAAGTCAAGATATATGACATCAATCTCTTCTCCCTT
>NW_005842287.1:336961-371208 GCF_000455745.1 Alligator sinensis
GAGGATGAGCTCCTCCTGCTTATTCCCCAAGCTCCTGGCATTAGTGTACAGGCAGGCAAGTGCCCCCTGGGGGGCTCCTTCCTTGCCCACAGATTTTACCAGGGCTGGGGCAGGGGTGGGCTCCCTGAAGCGCCGTGATCCGCTGGCTTTGCAAGGATTGCTCAGCGGGCCAGCAGTGGCGGTATTCCCCCCGTCCCCCAGCTGGCTTAGTTTAAAGCCCGGTGGAGCAGGTCAGCCAGTCTGGCTGAGAAGAGCCCCCTCCCTAGGGGAGAGAGGTGGAGGCCATCTCTTCCCAGCAGCTCGCTGCCCCTCTCGCCAAAGAGCAGGCTGTGGTCATGAAAGCCAAAGCCTTCCTGATGACACCAGCGCTGCAGTCTTTGGTTGACCACATAGATCCTCCTGTCCCTTCTCAGCCCATATCATGAGACTGGGACCCAAGATGTTACTGATGTAACATCTTGGGTTACATCAGTAACCCAAGATGTTGTTGCTGGCCACCTGCTCATATCATGTAGCAATGAGTGAATTTTACTGCTGTGTCCAGGGGTTGGAGGAGGATGTAGCAAAGCTTAAGGTGGCCCTATATAATGCTGGTGGAAACACAGGACTATTTGGGAGCCTTAAGCTTCAGAAGAAGCACCAGCGGTAGCTGGCAGAGGGTGCAGCCCAAGGCATGAGGATTCATGCCTGCTGCCAAGAGCTGGCAGAGTCTGATGACCAAACCCAGTTCTTTTTCAACTTGGAAAAGTGATGGGCCCTGTGGAAAATCCTTGACCATCTCAAGATTCCAGATGGCCAGATACTCACAGATCCTGTTGAGATCTGCCGTCACACTGTAGCCTTCTATCAGGACCAGTTTGCAGCTTAAGCCCTCTTCCTGGAGTCCACCAATCACTTACATGATGGCCTCCCCAAGATGTGCCCAATGGCGGCTAATGAACTTGAGTGAGAGCTGTCCCTGGAGGAACACATGATTGTGGTGACAATGCCCCAGGGCTCAACTGGTTGCCAGCCAACTTTTATAAGACCTTCTGGCCCCTCCTTGGCTCTTGCCTCTTGCACATGTTTCATGAGAGCCTCACTGATAAAAGTCTGCCTGTCAGCTATCACCAGGCAGTTCTCACCCTGTTACTTAAGCCAGAGGACCTCAGCTGCATTAAGAACTGGCAATCTGTCCTTTCTGTGCGCCAACTACGAGATTCTGGCCAAAGCCTTAGCCAATCTACTGCGTACTGTCATAGCCTCTATAATCAGTTCCAAACAAAGCTACTGCATGCCGGGCAGGAACATCCAGGACAATCTGTTCCTGCTTTGTGATCTGGTGACAGCTGCAGACCTCTTTGGACTGAACATTGGGCTCATCTCCTTGGACCATGAGAAAGACTTTGATAAGACACAACTACTTTTTCAGACCCTAGTGGCCTTTGGCTTCATACCAGTCTTCACCTCCACCCTCTGGGTACTGTACTGAGACATCTCCAATCTTTTGAAAGTGAACAGCATTCTCTATACTCCATTCCCAGCTCACAGAGGCATCCACCAGGGCTGTCCCCTCTCAGAAATGCTGTACACTCTGGTCATTGAGACCCTGCTTCAAGTGTTGGTGAGGACGCCTGACCAGCTTCGTTCTCCTATTGACCTCTGGTTTGGTTGGTTGCTCGCCAGTTAGGCTGACAACTTATGCAGATGATGTGACCATTCTCCTCAGCACCCACAGTGATGTTCAGTCTCTGGTATACCAGTAGCATGCTTATGAGCATGCTTCCTCAGCTCATGCTAACTGGCCTAAGAGCAACACCCTACTCCTTGGCATGTGGACCAATCATCACCCCCTCAGACATGCCCGGGGGTCTCACCTGGCAGTGCAGGGGCCTTAAAGCTTTGGGGGTGTTTCTTGGCCCATCAGTCTTCCCATCTTGGAGTTGGGAAGGCCTCAGATAGGAGGTGGAGTTGAGCCTGTGGCGATGGCACTGGTGCTTGCCCAACCTGTCCTACTGTGGGTAGGTCCTCATTGTGAACAATTTGGCATCCTCAACATTATGGCACTGGTGTGCCATGTTGGACCCCCCCACTGGAATTACTTAAACAGCTTTACAGAGTGCTGGGGGACTTTTTTCTGGGATGGACACCATTGGCTCCCCCAAGCTGTTCTCTATCTGCCTAAAGCTAAGAAAAGCCAGGGCTTGGTTGACCTGGTGGGTAGAATGGCTGCTTTCCATGTACAGGCTCTCCAGAGACTCCTTTATTGTGAAAACTACCATCCTTGGTAGCAGCTGGTCTGTGTGTTCCTATGCCAGGTAGGGAACCTTGGGTTTGACCAAGAACTCTTTCTCCTGGATCCTGCCCTCCTGCACCCTCCTGCCTTTCTACTGCAGGCTGGCATGAGCCTGGTGGGATACCTTCTGCCTCTAACCCTGGGCCAGATGTCTGTAATTTCCACAGTTGCTACAGGAGCCACTTATCTACACCGTAGCCCTGCAGCACAGGCTATTGAGCCTTGAGTCTGATAGTTTCGCTGACTCTCTTTCATCTAGTCATGTACCATCTGACTAAGCCACCTTCTTGATCTGGCCCAGTCAGACTGGCTGTCAGCCAAGGCTCTGGCTACCCGGTTGGGGATGCATTTGGTCCACTGCACTGCCCATCTCTTGGAGGACCTGCAGGCCTCCCTCCCAGTGGAGGCAGTGGCTGCCATTGAGGATTACCTCAGAGCGGGACATCACTGCCGGAGATGACTCCAGAGAGCCCTTTCTACCACTGCCCATTTTCCTGGATGTGGATAATGATCTGGGCAGTGGGTCTGGCACCTTATTGAATCTTCCCATGCCTCCTGACAGCAATGCTGAGATTCGCCTTGACATAAACCACCCATGTGTATGGGAGACTGTGTCCATCATGCTCGCATTCTTGACATTTGACCTGACATGATGTGGAGGCAGCACCTACTGGCACTGGCACTCACATCAGCTTGCCCTGTGTGGCACACACTTTGTAAGCTACCCATTGCCAAATGGACTGGCACCCTCCAGTGACAGTTGCTGCATGGGATACTGGCACCTGGTGCTCTCATCCACCACATGGACCTGACTGCATCAGCGGCTTGTCCCTTTTGCCCAGGGGAGGTAGAAGAGGATTTATTTCATGCTTTCCTCGGGCGCCTCTGGCTGCTGCTGCTCTTTGCTGCCCTTGGCACCTTGTTTGAGGTGCTAGAACTTGGACCTCATGGAAACCACCTATTTGTTTTATTTCCCATACCAGGCGGGAGAGGGGGGTTGTCATCTGCCTGATCAATTTCTTGCTTGAGAAAGCTAAGATGGCCATCCTCAAGAGCCACAGGAACTGGCTCACTAGAGCTGGCTCTGATGGCACCCTGAGAATTTCAGTTCTTGGTCCAGGCATGCCTGACACCGGAATTTGAACATGCGTTCCTGTGTTGGACAGTACCTGCCTTCCAGGCATGTTGGGCCATCCAGGGTTGCTCTGCAGCATTTAGGGCATCTGTTTAGTCCTTGTGCTGTGATACTGCTTGACCCTTCCCAGGGCACCAACAGGGGTCTGAGCAGGCTGTTGTTGTAGTAGCTGGGTTTTTTCCACTGTGAGGGCAGGGCTTGCAGGCCATAGTCCTGGGCCCCTCCGTGGCAGTGTTTTATTTTTTGTTGGATTCTTACCAACTTTTTTCCTTAAACCTTTATAAAAAATCTACCTGTCTGTCTGTCTGTCTTTTGCAAAACAAACTGAAAGACCTCTTTGACAAAATTATTCCCACTCAGAAAGTATTAAAGTGTTAGTGTGCAACATAAAGAAAGCAAGAAAAATCCTTTAATCTATTTGTGCTTGTATTTACTTCTCTTGATAAAAGACCTGCAGGAAACATTTTGTTTTCCTTAAGCTTTTTTGTTATTGCCTGTAATATAAATTAGAAGCTTCAGTCAGTGCTGTATTCACAGCTTTTGAATGTATTGATGCATGGGTTATATACACAGCTGTCATATTTTGATTGGTCTGAAAGCATCATAAAGTCTTGTCCATGTGTAGTGAAAATTAGATTTCAATGGCTTTATTTAAACAATATTCTATATTCTAAATACACTTGCCAGTGCACTGGTGGCAACTCATTTTGTGACTGGTTCAATAATTGCATAAATTCTGCTGCTTGACTTTGTGTTCAGAATGTATTTGCAGATTTTGCCAACTAATGGCTATCATAAGTTCACAGTTGCTTTGATTTTTGTTTTATGCCAGATATCATTCATGTTTGAAATAAATGTATTTCATTTGGGATTTTGCGGGGAGGGTTGTTTGTTCATGTTGGAGTATTTTGCTGTCAACCATTTGTCATTCAGTGCTGAATGTAAAAAAAGAAAAAAAAAACCCTTCCAGTTTTACAACTGCTTGTTAAATAATATAGTAATTCTATACAACAAAATTTTACTATTTCAAAACAGTATTTGATAGGAATAATAATAATAAAAAGAATGCTATGTCTCATTTTTAAATTGAATTTCTATCTTAAATGATTTCAAGCATGTTTCAACTGGCCTTATGGCATTGTCCTTGCTAAAATTAAAGTCTATATTTTTATCACTTGACCATTAATCGATCACAATCTTTTTGGATCATAACATTGGCATGTTTCCTTAATTTATCAGTCTGGCAATATATGCTTCTTAAACACATGAAAGATCAATTTCAGTTTGCTAGCCGCACATTGTTAAAATAGGACAGGCTTTATGTAATAAACCATTTTTACAGAGCTCTACTTAAAGTAAGGAAATGAAGTCTAAATCATTCCAGACCTTTAGCAATACTGTGGGAATACTGCTATCATTATATTTGCTGAGTTCTTTGACACTGTTCACTCCTCTTTTTTGCTGATCTTATAAATATAGCTTGTATTATGCAGTAGTTTGTTACAGAGCATCGGATCCACTTAAAATCTTAATTAAATCTTTAGCCCTTTTTTTTACAAGGCTTTTGTAAAGACATTAAAGCTGTTAATACACCTGATCTTTTCTCTCACTTAAAGTACAAGATAATGCCTTAGGTTTTTTTTTTCATCCTTGATTCCATTTAAGTGGAATTTTAAGCAATAATCTTCTCTTCATTTTAATTAACATGAGAACATTTAACTAACAAACATATATAAACACCCCAAGGTTTAACACATTTTATTTCATCCCCAAAAGGTCTGCATGATTCTCATCACATATACAATGTCATGGTGGCATAGTAGCCACTCTATAGGCATGCTAAAAAAAATTGTCTTTTAGTTAAGGTCAAAGCATTATACCAAATGAGGTTTAGATTCAATTGCTAGTTCTGTCACAAACCATTCATGTGAATTGAAGCAGTTCATTTACTCAGTGGGGCATGGTTCCACATCTGTACACCTGAGATAATAACACTTTTTTATTTGTCATCCTGTAGTTGTCTTTTCTATTTAGATTGTAAGTACAGCTGGTAAAAACAAAATAAAACAAAAACAAAACAAACAAAAATATATTGATATTTTCTGAAGGACAAAAAAACACATTTTTCCCATTATTTTTTTCATTACAAATTCCAACATTTTAAGAAAATCAGAGGTTTTGGAGCATAGTTACTTTGGAGGCAATCCTTTTAGTAAATTTGCATACAGCAAAATCTTGGAATATGCAGTATTTTTCTGTACACTTATTGTGAATCAGGGACTCCAATTACCCATTAGAGGACAGAAATATTCACCCAGGTTACTTCACATGTGTAAGTCACATATTTTTAGTATTCTGATCATTACATTATGCTCATAGCTTACTTTTTTAGATTTATAACATACCTTGCTCTTTAAAAGAATTTTAAGCAGAGGAATACCAATTCAAGTAGGAATCTGAGGCTCCTAAAACTGATGGAAGCAGCAGCAACTTCCAGCTATTGCCATGTTGCTGGCATGATCACATGGCTGCAGAGGTAGCTACTATTTTTTTGTGCCTCCATTGTGACAGTGTTGCTGTAGTGACCTCAGTGGATGAACAATTCCTACCTCCTCCAGCCCCTTAGCATACCCTTCCCTACTGCTTACCTGCCATGCCTTGATGCAGTAAAAAAAATAAATAAATAAAAAATTGGGAGGTTGCCCCAAGGGAGTCCAGTCAACTGCCTTATGGATTCCTTAGGATGTCGGATGCCTCAAGGTCTGAGTTTGTGGCTTCTGACCATGCCTACAGCAACACCCATGCCTCAAATGTGGTATGCAATCACTTGTCTGAGAGGTCACTCAACTCCAAGGTAGGAATTGTTCTTTACCTAAAAAACCTTTGTAGGATCTTTGGCCTTCCCAGCTTTGGCCCCTTGTCTCTAGCTATGCCCTCTTAGCCTAGGTCCAGTGCACTGGACCTCAGCTTCTAGACTCCAGCTCCAGGTCTCCTCAGGGCCTATAGGCCCTGCCTCCTGCTCTCAACCTTCTCAGTCTTTATCCTACACTAGCTGGCCCTCTTGGCTTCCCCCTGCCTATGGCTTGTGTCCCAAGAGTCCTAGCAGGGACCAAGACCTAACATATGCCTCTGGCACATTAGTGGCTACTTCTTTCTCCCCTGTGAGCCACACCCAGTCCACCAGTATAAACTAGAACATAAAGGTAAGCTATTGCATTAACAAAACCTCCCAGCTCTGGGTAAACAAATATTAAGGGAGGAAAAAGCAAGATATAATTTTAATTAAAACCTCCCCAACTCTGAATAAACAAACATTAGAGCAGCCTTCATCCCTTGGGCTCTTACCACTTGGCCTTTGCAGTGCTTTCAGCACCTTGAAGGGGTTCTCATTCGAGTCAAGTGACTCACTAGCCCACACAGATATTCCCCTCTAAGTCTAATGGGCAGCTCAGTCATCCCCAATGCAGTTTAGGTCTGCTGCATACAGCCCCTGTCTCAGCTGTCCATCTGCCTACACAGCAGGTTGATTGAAAAGGACCTCAGAAGGGCATCTAGTCCAACCTACTGGTTCAAAGCAAGACCATCCCAAGTATAACATTCCATTTGGGGGTTTGTTGAGCCAGGCCTTAAAAACCTCAAAGGCTGGAGATTCCATCACCTTTCCAGGTAACCTATTCCAGTGCTTCACCACCCTCCTAGTGAGAAAGTTTTTTTTTTTCCTAATATCCTACCTAGACCTCCCTTGAAGCCACTTGAGACCATTGCTCCTTGTTCTGTCATCTGTCACCACTGAAAACAGTTATGCAACTGGTTGTAAGGTGAGAAGGAAGTCAGAAACCTACTTTCCTCTCTTTCCATATACTATAAAAAACTCTAAGTCTTTGTACATATGATCACAAAAGGAGTGAGGAGCAGCTGAGAAGCATAGCCTGAGCCTATCACAGAACTTCCTGCACATGAAAATAAAGCTCATCCATGCAGGAAATCAAACGTTTCATGCATCTCAAGCCGATACAGTGAACTCATGCTGAAATAAAGAGCGTCCGTAAACCTCATCACATTCTATAAGTACAAAGCATATGTATTTGACCTTTGTTCTGAAACATAAGCATGTTGCATTGTGTGCTTGTATGAACCTAATTAAAAAACAAAACAAAATAAAACCAGATGCACTTCCCCTCTAGGAAGAAAATGAAATACCAAATATGTGACAGATAATTTTTATGTCTCTTAATAAAATGTTAGAAGGTATGCAGCTACAGTATAAGGACCTGAGTAGAAGAGGAGAGAGGAAACACCTAGGTTCAGTTAAGGTCACACAAAATAATTTAAACTGATTTCCAGTGTCAACTCTCAAATATTTTGGAACAGCAAATGAAAGCTTATCAGAAATCACTTGAGGAGAAAAGTAATACACCATTGTACACTAGCAAGGTTATCTGTAAAAGGCCAACATCATAACTTCTATCCTCTCCTTTATTTGGGTGAAAAGTCATTCTACCTAACTGACAACATAGTGATAATTTTAAGTTAAACATCTTTATCTAAATTCAGTTCTAAATTTTTCGAACATGACCTGGACAGGCTTAGCAAGTGGGCGGACGAGAATCTGATGGTGTTCAATGCCGATAAATGCAAGGTTCTCCACCTTGGGAAGAAAAACCCGCAGCATCCTTATAGGCTCGGCAGTGCTATGTTGGCTAACACTATGCAAGAAAGAGACTTGGGGGTCATCATTGACCACAAGATGAACATGAGCCTGCAGTGCGATGCTGCGGCTAGTAAAGCGACCAAAAGGCTGGCTTGCATCCATAGATGCTTCTCAAGCAAATCCCGGGACGTCATTCTCCCCTTGTACTCGGCCTTAGTGAGGCCGCAGCTGGAGTACTGCATCCAGTTTTGGGCTCCACAATTCAAAAAGGATGTGGAGAAGCTTGAGAGAGTCCAGAGAAGAGCCACGCGCATGATCAGAGGTCAGGGAAACAGACCCTATGATGACAGGCTGAGAGCGCTGGGGCTCTTTAGCCTGGAAAAGCGCAGGCTCAGGGGTGATCTGATGGCCACCTATAAGTTTATCAGGGGTGACCACCAGTATCTGGGGGAACGTTTGTTCACCAGAGCGCCCCAAGGGATGACGACTAGGTCGAACGGTTATAAACTACTACAAGACCGTTTCAGGCTGGGCATAAGGAAGAATTTCTTTACTGTCCGAGCCCCCAAGGTCTGGAACAGCCTGCCACCGGAGGTGGTTCAAGCGCCTACATTGAACACGTTCAAGAGCAAACTGGATGCTCATCTTGCTGGGATCCTATGAACCCGGCTGACTTCCTGCCCTTTGGGCAGGGGGCTGGACTCGATGATCTTCCGAGGTCCCTTCCAGCCCTAATGTCTATGAAATCTATGAAATCTATGATTGTTATTTTTTTGTTGGTCTTGTTGGACCTGTATATATGATCCAGACTGGTATGTAGAATTATATATTCACCATCTTTATATAATATATATTCGATAGATGTATCTATACAATATATAGATGTGTATATATATTATATCATATAATATTATATATTATATATATAATATTATATATCATAGTGGTGGATATATATTAATCTACATACCAGTCTCGATCATATATATCAGATCAAGACTACTATGTGAAAGACCAACAAAACTAATATTGATGTATATGTATATGTGTGTGTGTATGCAGACATATATTTGTATATACATTTTACATTTAAAAAATCTAAATAATTTTAACAATAACTCTTTTATCTGTTCTTTACTAGTGCCAAAACTATTTTTAATGTCTGTTCAGGAGAACCATTGTTACATATAGTTTACAGTTGTTGTTCTATACCTAACAAAGTTAGTGCCTGAGTTGGTAAAAGAAAAAAGTGTTGGGCATTGTTGAAAAGTACACATATATATGATTTTTGCTTTCCATTTACTCTCAGTTTTTTAGAGAAAAATACAGAAGTTTGAAGTACAATACCCCAGATTTAAATAGTGAAGGAAACAGCTTTCTTCATTTTTTTTACAAATCCTGAGATGTAACATAAATACAGATCTGTCATACAAAAGCTATACACTCCCTTTCAAACTCCCAAGCACATTATATGTGCTTATATAATATATATAATATGAAAGGGATTATATATTGAAATGGATTTTATATATAGTTATATACATATTATATATACTCCCTTTCAAATGACAATGGCAAAATTGATTTTACGGAATAGGTGAGTACAGATAAAACTAGAAGTAATTTTGCAACATGGAGCTGAACAAAAAGTCAACAAATTTTGCAGAAGGCAGTATAGAACCAAATACTAGTAAAGATCCTTAATATAGACCACTTTTGTGCTTCTAATTTACTTGTCAACATTTCCTCAGCATAATCACATTTTATCCAGTACTCAAATTCTACAGATAATTTTACTGGATAGAATTTCATGTCAATTTTAAGTTGCAGAGTATTATATTTCATTCTTTGTTGGAGATTGTGGTCAAGGATGATCACTGCCATGGGTCAAGCAAACAGTTGTAGATGAGTCTGTTGATGGCTAAGGCCAATCCTAGAGCCACAGACTCTCTGGCAGATGCCATGGGTCGTGGTTAAAGGGAGGGTCAAACTGAAGATTTCTAGGTCTTTTTTCTTTGCCTTGGGTTTCTGTCAATCTGCCTCTAGAACAATATGGTTTTCCTCAAAATAAGATGTACCGTCTTTCATAAGGTGTCACCATGTAGCCTTTTCCCAGGCTAATTTTCCCCAATTTATGATGTCAATGTCACATTTCTTAATGTTTGCCTTGAAGGTGTCCTTCAAGCATTTATTTTGCCTTCTGCATGTCCTTTGTCCTTGACTAAGCTGGAGAATCACAGTTGCTTTAGTAAACATATATCAAGCATGTACACACAATGCCCTATCCACTGCAGCTGATGTTGAATAACCAACACGTGTATGATGGTGGTGTTAGCATCAGTAAGGAAACTGGCATTTTTGCAACCATTCTCCCTCTTTATACCAAGGATTTTTTGGAACTAGCACTGGTGAAGGCATTCCAGGTTTTTCAGTGGTCCCGGTAGGTCACCCAAGCTTTACAGCCATAGAGAAGAGTTGGGATTACCACAGTCTTATATAATAGGAGCTTTGTTCAAGTCCTGATGTCATGATCATTGAATGTATGATATAGTCTTCCAAAGGCAGAGCTGGTACATTGGATCCTGTACTGGGTCATCTTATCTCCCTTTTTAAAAATGGTAACAAAATTGGCATCTGTGGGTCAACAGAAATCGCCTCAGTGTTTCAGATTGTAAGAAACAGTGGGTGTGGCTCCCCCGGTGCATGTGTAGATGCACTAATGTGCATTAAAGCAGTGTGCATCAATGGACACGCACTTGTGTGGGCCGGGAGCGGTCCGAGGCCCTCGGGGGCGCGCGGCGGGCTGTGGCCAGCAGCCCTGGCACGCGGGTCGGGGAATGCAGGCCGGCGGACTAGAATTAGGCATGGACGCATAGCAGTTGATTAAAGATTATTTTACTTACACCGTAGATGGTCACGGTGCAGGCAGGAAAACTTGCTTGAGTTGCAGTTACAGATAGGAAAGAAGAGCGGACAAGAGTTCTAATCTCGCGAACTGTAGCCCAATCCAGCTGAAGGTTCTAAAACCGTGAGCCCGTCGTGTCAACCGAAGAAAACAACTCGGAGAAGAGCTCTGGATACACTCACACGAAGTTTGCTAGGCTTCGTGGAACTTGCGCGCAGGGAAGGGGTTCGTCGAGGGATCACGCTCGGTGACGGGGAGAGGCCAGAGGTTGATCAGACCCCTATAGCATTCTTAAGGTACACGCTGGGTCTGTTAGGCTCCGCAGCGCTTAGAGTTCTTCACGAGACGTGAAGTCCTCCTCCTCCAGATGGTTGTGGAGTCCTCCAACTTGGGCGGAAACTGCTCAAGCCTCTTATACAGCTAGCAAGCCAATCGCTAGCCGCCATGTGGGAATCATTTAGAACTGGCCAATAGTGAGACACAAATTTGCATGCGGGTGGCGGGAACTTCTTTGCACCGGGGTTTTCTCTTTCCAACTGAGAAATGCACCTTGCAAAGAAAGCTCCTCGTGGTGGGAAATAATTTAGCAGTGCCGAAGCGCGCACACACAAAATCACACCCTTGGGTTGTGACAGCACTGTGCTACGCACCACATTAATGTGCATTAGAGCATCTGCACATGCACTAATGCAACTTAGGTATTTGCACCTAAGTTTATTGTACCTTAATGTACATTAGCGTGTCCACATATAGATGCATACCTAAATCACTTTATTGTACCTTAAGCAAAGGTACATTAAGTTTAGGTGCACATAAATACATGTGTAGACATGCCCAGTGTGCGGAGATTGTTGGTCATAGTTCCCCCACCAATTTAAAGACCTCAGCTATTATGCCACCAAGACTAGATGCTTTGTTGTTCTTCATCTGTCTTATCACCGGGTGGACTTCTTCAGAAGCTGGTGGATTGGCAAGTGCTTCCTTTATTGGAAGCCGAGGGATGGATTTGATGATTTCATTAGTCACTGGGGTTTTTTTTGGTTCAGGAGTTTTGTTACTGCTTCTTCCAGTGGTTTTTGATGGGCCTATTGTCTTTGAGGAGTGTATTGCCATCTTCAGACCTAAGTGGGGTGAGTCCACAAAATTTTGGTCCATACACAGCCGTGAATGAAGAAGAAGCTCTGCATGTGGAGTGGTACACACAGTGTATTTCATTATGACATCTCTTAAAGAATTATCATCTATATTTGTGTTATAGTGATCCTATATTCCAGATATGGTTAAAAAAATATTTTAGGGATAATTTTAAGGGGAAAAATATATATAGGTACCAACATTTAAAGGCAAGTTTTCTTTTTTTTCTTTTTTTCCTTTTTTCTTCAGTGAGAAATGGTGGGTGCAAACTCATGGCATGGAAGAATTAACTATTTCCTCTGAAACTTTAAACATTTGCTACTGAAGACATGTTGAAGAATGGCTACTCAAGAAATTTCCATTTAAAAAAACTCAAGAAATTACAAATAAATAACAAACTCAAGAATAAAAAGAACTAGCTGGAACTGCTAAGGGTATGAGAGTAGAAATAAATTATTTGAGGAGAAAGTGAGAGAGGAGATTTAGCAACAGAATAATTATTATGTGTCTTTTCAGTGAATACAATCATCAAAACAGAGTGAAAGGTAGGTTTTAGTAATACTATTCCTATTTATTAAATAGAAAGCCTAAACCCGCTAGCCAGGTTGCGTGGCTAAATTGGTTAAAAATGTAGCTCTGGGGACAAGGTCTCCTAATTATCAATTGGAATAAAAAGGTGATATTTTTCTTGGAGATCAGTGGAATCACTCTGTATTATTCTTTGCTTATATGGTATATATCATTAAATTGTGGACTTCATGCCATTTAGCCAACTGGAACAAACATTATCAAAGTCCCAATACAGCAAAATGCTAATTTGACTTAAAGCATGTAAACAGTCTAGTTAAATTTTTATTACAAACAGTTGCCAATATGAGGGAGAGGAAAAGTGTTACCAGACATCTGACCCTTTTCAGTATAAGCCATGACTGTTCAAGTCAGCATTAAAAAAAAAAAAATGTGTATTTTTTCACTATGCTTTTTCTCACCATAGTTTAAATGATTACATAATCAGTTATTTTATTGAATATATTAAATACTCCTGTGCTAGTATGTGCAGTTCCATACAATATTATGACCTGCATGAATTGGAGTTACGTTTCATAGAAAGAGATTAAAAAGCAATTTTAGTACCACAACCACATTTTCTTTGTGTAATCAGGGCTAATCATGCTATAGGTCACTAGAGAAAGGCAAAGGAAAAGAATGTATCACAAACTGAAAAGCCTAGAAGATATAGCACACAAAGCGACACATAACAGAAGAGTAATCCCTTTAGCAATACATTTAGAATGGGAGTATGTGTAACTGATGGTGTAAATGAACAAAGGAAGCAACAAAGAAAACATTAACAGAGGAAAGTTGAGGGAATCTTCTGAGGGTTGCAATGGTGAAAGCTCTGAAATGTCATCAGCTTGCTACAAGCTGGTTATACAAAAATCTATATAGCTGGGGACAAAATTATATTTCAACTTGTACACAACCAAAGGGAAACTTGAGACCAACTCTGAGGTTCCTGACTGAAGTGTAGGAACAACTCTATTACATGCTCTGGGTACATAAATGTTCCCATTATATGATGAAAAGTTGTCTGCACATCTCTACAGGTTAATTATGTTCCTATAATAAGAGCACAAATAAGCCCAGAAGAATAACATAATTGCTCCTACACTTTATTCAGATAACTCAGAAATAACCATGGTCATCCACTACGTGACATAGACTCCTTCCATATGTGTTTGACTAGAACCTGTTTTCAGTGACTGTTTGACTGCTTGTTTGCATCTGTGGGACGAATACTTTGTTTCAGGGAAGCTTTGTATGCCTGACTGGAGTATAAACCTGGACCAGGTGAGAAACAGGCCTGTTTTATTCTGAAGTGATGGCTTAGGCCAAAAACCTTTATAAAATGTAGTGCAATATAAACAAAGTTAGCACCAAACAGAGGAGAAGCTAAAAAAGTGAGTTAGCTGGGGACTTCATTTGAGGCCAGGGCAATCCACGCCATTGCCCTCCTCACTGAGCTGAACTTCTCACCCACATGGTCCTGGACGTCACCCTGTGAATCCAGAACAGTTCCAGCAGGCCACAGGAGTACTTGGAACCAGGGAGATAGAAAAACCCAGCATCCTGATATGCTAAGCTGTCACTGGGATGGTGGTTGGCATCAGAGCCCACCTACCCTGGCTCATCCAGCTGTCAAGAGCACCCCAGTCATGGGAGAGATGGACAGCTCTGACTGCAGTCTCAGTCTCAATTCATGAGGTAGACCCCAGATATGGATGAGGGTTGTGGAGTCAGGGGATCCATAGAGGGTCCCTGACCTGGGCAGAAGGTAACTGGGTAGAGGTCCTACAAAGGAAAACCAGGAGTTCACAGCCCCTGCTGTGGTGATGCCACCCCAGAGTCATCTCCTCCTCCCAGGTCCACAACTCTTTCAGGCAGATAATGGGTCCAGAGTAACCCACCTATCTAGTTCCTACACTTGAGAAGTCCCTGGTCTTCAGTCCTAAGTCTGCATATTTGCATGCCAGATTTAAAATCCCCTTCTCCACACCTCTTCTCCCAGTTTCTATGTTGGGTTCTTCCCCTGCTGCATCCCCTCTGTCCCCCCCCCTGCCACATTCCCTTCCTGAAACAGTCCTCCAGGTTATTTTGTCCCCCTCAAAAATGTCCCCTGCCCACAACCCCTGCCCTCCCCCAAATGTTTGCTGGTTTGCATCAATGGGACCAAATGCTGACAATCTTCAACAGGTTTTCTTTATTAAAAAGAAGAAATGAAAAACTCCCTTCCTGTTTTCTGGTTTAGTGCTCCCAACATCACTTGCTTTCCCTAGCTTCCATGTGTTGCACATGATCAGTGTGCTGTTCCTAGTCTGCATGCCATGCCTCCTCTGCCCAGGCTTCACAAAAGACCTCTCACCTGTACTCACAGATGTTGTAGAGAACACATGTGGTGACAATGTGGTGTTCTCCTTCTCCACCTCAAGGTCCATGCTGAGAGTCATCCAGTATGCCTTGAGGCAGTAAAGGTACAAACTGCAGTCATTTGGCACCTTCTTAGGCAATAGTTGAACTTTTTGGTGGTCCACCTGCCTTGTGTATGGCTTCATAAGCCATGGCATGAGGGGTTTTCCAGGTCCTAATGGATGTGAATCATTATAGTGCTCCGTGACCAGTAATGTCCCCCAAGGCTCTGTCCTTGGACTGGTTCTCTTCAACATCTTTATCAATGATATGGACAATGGTGTCAGAAGTGCACTGGCCAAGTTCACCGATGACACTAAACTTTGAGGTATAGCATCCACACCTGAGGACAGGCTAATGATCCAGGATGACTTGGATAAGCTTAGTAAGTGGGTGGATATAAACCTGATGATGTTCAATACCAAAAAATGCAAGGTACTCCACCTTGTGGGGAAAAAAAAAAACACAGCACACTTATAGTCTCAGCAATGCTACACTCGCTAGACCACAGATGAAAGAGACTTGGGGGTCGTGATCTACTAGAAGATGAATGTGAGCCACCAATGAGCCATCACCAATGTGATGTTGCAGCTGGTAAAGTAAACATAACTCTGGCTTGCATCCATAGATGCTTCTCAAGTAAATCCCAGGATGTTATCCTCCGGCTGTACTTGGCCTTGGTGAGGCCACAGCTGGAGTACTGCATCCAATTCTGGGCTCCACAATTCAAGAAGGATGTTGAGAAGCTTGAGAGAGCACAGAGAAGAGCCACACACTTGATCAGAGGGCAAGAGAGTAGGCCTTATGATGAGAAGCTGAGAGCCATGGGACTCTTCAGCTTGTAAAAGTGCAGGCTCATGGGGGATCTTGTGGCTGCCTATACGTACATAAGAGGTGTGCACCAGGACCTGGGAGAATGCCTATTCACCAAGAGCACTCCAAGGGATAACAAGGACCAATGGTCATAAACTCCATGACCGTTTTTGGCTGGACATAAACCGTTTAAGGCACCTATTCTGGACTCTTTCAAGAAACATTTGGATGTTTATTTTTTCTGGGATCCTTTGACCCTGGGCAGGGGGCTGGACTTGATGATTTTCAAGGTCCCTTCCAGCCTTAATATCTATGAAATCTATGATGTTCAAAGTTGCAAAGAAAGAGAAGAAAAATAAAGGGAGGTGAGATCTACACTCTGAGATCTACCCCTACACTCTGCACTTACCACACCAACACAGGCACTTACCTCACCAACTCAGGCACAGGCCTATGATCTCCTTCAGCCTCACCTTTATAGCCTCACCTTTATTTATAACTACAATATCCTAGTAGTCATTCTAATCCCTTGTAAGCAAAAGGGTGGCCACTAATGGCCCATCTCATGCGGTTCACAATTTCCTTATGAATTTATCCCTTTATGCAATACATTGGTTGTCACTTGATCTCTCTATAAAGACTTCTGTTATTCCTATTTTGTATCCCTCAGTCTAAGTGCAGACGCCCATGTGCATTAACCCACTACTTTCATCCTCAGTTGAGTTAAGTCATGCTCAACTCTGTCCTCACTCAGGACCTCTTAATTGCCCACCCTGATCTATTAATTCATTCTTACTTACAAGCTTCCATCAAGCTTCAGGCATAGTATTATGTTTTCTATTAAGTCAATTAATAAATCTCTTGTTACCTTGCCAGTCACTCTGCTTTCATACTCTTCCTGCTCTCAGTGTTTCATTTAGTAATTTGCCAACCCTTAATTAATCAGTTCTGACCCCCATTTTCTCTGGACTATCTGTCTTGCAAGCCAGCTATTCATTCTCTATTACATGTTAAACTTCTAGTTAGATCATAGCCCTTTAGGTTCTTTTACTAATTCATGTAGCTGAGAGTAAAAAGCTGTCCCTTCTGGGGTTTTCAGTCCAATAGCCCTGTTCCTCACCTGTCCCTTTAGGGGGAACCCTTAGGTAAACTTGACTCACCAGGGGCAGCAACTCCTTTTTCCCAACTGAGGATCCCTGTGCCATCACTCTATTAAAGGTGAGAGATCCTGTTTTTTTCTGATTTAAAAGATCCCCAATTTCAGATTTTAAAAAGTAACCCAAAATCTACATTTTTCCATGATGAAAAGGAAACACCACTATATACATATCAATAAATTAGTGGTGTTTCCTTTTAATCATGGAAAAATGTGGATTTTGGGTTACTTTTTTAATCCAAAAATTGGGGATTTTTTTTTTTTAAATCAGAGAAAACTAGGATCCCTGGTTATTATACCGGCTTCTCTGGTTAATTGACATGCCTCCATGTGTTATGCATGAACTACCCTTCAGTCGTGCTTCCCCTCTCTGGGGCAATCATCCTGCCAGCTAACTTGGCTTTTACTTCCAGTGAGGCCTCCCCAGGCCAAGGGTAGCTGACTCTATGGTAATGTGTGCTCCCTTCACCTCATGCTGGGCACGTGGGCAACCCAGGTCATCCTCGATGCTGCCAGAGCATCTCTCTCCACTGTTCTGCAATCCTTGTGCCCCCTCCTTGTCTGGGTCTGGGGAAGCCCCCCTGACTGTAACAGGGTCCATGGTCTGTTCCCTGTTACACACAGTTATCACCTCCTGGTCATCAGTAACAAGAGGAGAACAATGGGGCCAATAGAGTCCCACCCCTCCCAGTTAATCATAAGATTAAAAGTGCTGTTGTACCACAAGCTGAGCCTGTAATTGAAACCAGGTCCTAGTTATGAGTCTCTGCACACTGTTAGGTACACTGTCAAACCTTTTTGTACAACAACTTCTGGACCATACAGAAGCATAGTAATCTTCTGGGGCATATACCATTGCAATTTTGGTGCTTCTGAGCATTTGAAGTTGGCACACCATGTTCTGCTGAATAAATATCTTAAGGCAGATACCCATTCACAGACTTTATTGCTAACCTTCTGAATGTGATGTTTATTCATGAGGGAATGGGCTAATGTGACTCCCTGGTAAGTTGGAGTATTCTCATGGGAAAAGGTGTGGTTGCCTACTTTGATATTCAGACTGTTCTTAGCTTAATGATTGTCCATGTGGAAGACTGATGATATTGGTTTATTGATGCTATCCACTGACCTTGTGCCTCCCCTGCCTAAACCCCATGCCACTGGAATTAAGGTGAGGTTCTAGGCTCAGTATCCCCTTCTGTTGTTGGGGACTTATTATATTGAGTTGTGCCATAAATCTGGATAATTGACAACTAAAAGCCCCATCCCTCAAAATTGCTTTCCTTTCCTGAAAGAGGCCGGTGCATTTACCTATGTCTACCTGATGCAAATCCTAACCTAAACAGACCCCAAAATACTCTGAAAGGTTTTTTTGAGGTTCATGGTGGAGGTGTAACAAACAGGAAAAACTGCACATTTTTGCTGGTAATCCTCCAGGCACTGTTTGGCAGAGCAGTTATGAATGAGCAGTGCTGCAGATAAAGCACAGTGTAAACCAGGAGTTCTCCCAAGCAAATAAAACCCTACTTCTTCCCTGTCTCTCCTCCCAGAGAACTGGAAATGGTTCATCCCTCCAGGCCCTGACCCTTGGATTTTCCAGCCATCCCACCTCCCATAGCAGCCACATGAAATCCAGGCATCTGGGTTTTCCTATCTCAGAGGAGGAACATGGGCATTCGGTGCCATGGTCAGTGCCAGGTCATGAGAAGCTGTGTGGCTTCTGGCCCCAGGTCAGGCAAAGAGTCCAGAGAGGAGACTCCCCAGAAGTCCCTTGGTGTCTCACTTTTCTGCAGGCTCTGTGCTTATGCATAACAGGCCCAGTCATGGACCCTAAGATGCTGGATCCAGGAGTGCCTGGACACATACAGAGCACCAGAGACATTTCCATAGACAGCACTGGCAACATGAGGAACAACAGGGACCCTCAATGTTGTGTCTTAGAATAGGATAAGAAGTTTATATAGAAGGTCCAAGACCACTTGGGAACCAGCTATGGCACTCCTGAATAGCACCAGTGCCACCTCCTACAGGGAGACTATTGCATCCCAGGCCAGAGTGGTGGGGCAGGCTGCCACTCTTCTCCCCTCTCAGAATGGAGAGCTCCACTCCAGGGTCTCCTACCTGGGGTGACATGCCTAAGATTCCCCTCAGGGGACCCTAGATGGCTGTGCAGAATGCTCCACAGCTCACATTTATTGGGAGATGCTGACATGTGGGGGAGTCCAAGAACATGAGCTATGGAATATTGGAACTGGTGACCTGTGGTCCGAGGAGTTAGGAAAGCCCACTCTGGGGATCATCCTGGGGGGAACAGAGGAGGATCAGCCTACCTCAGCCCCAGTGCCTGAGCCAAGGTCAGCATTGACATAGCCCACCTTCCAGGGTGAACTCACTATTCCCAGCCACTGGTGGTTGCTGACTTGGGTGTAGGGCCCAAAAAGAAGAGTGGTGAGGGGAAGGCCATGAGCCCACTTGGCATGTGTCAATGTGCCCTTATAATAGGGTGGCCATCATAGAGGACATTATGGGTTTCTGCTACTCTGTCCTCTATTGATCCCTTTATACCCTCTATTTTTCTCTTGAAGAGGAACATAAAGGCATCCAGTTTTGTATCAATAGAGGACAGAGGACAGCCAAACTGGCTTCTATGATGGCCACCCTACCTTAGAATAAACCTCAAAAGTTATAGCACTCTCACCACAGGCTTCTTTAATATCTGTACTTATTCAAACTGCTTAGAGCACTCACCCAAAAAGTGCAACTTACAGGGGAGAGCATTCTCAACCCATTCTATTGATGATGTACAAATGTGTATCAGAGTGAAAGATTCATAGGCTCAGAAAGAAAGAGAAAGGGGAACATGCCATGAAACCTATCAATATGAGTACTCAGGAAATATCCTAGGTTCTAGTCCTTGTTTTCAACAGTTTTCTGATTTTTTATCAAACAAATGAGACCAGAGACTAAAATGTAAGATTTACTGAATAAGAAGTTGCATTTTAATTATCCTGTGTATGATCTCCATATGGTACAAATTGTAATATACAATCAAAGAGAATGAAAGGTGTCAATATAATTAAACAAGAATCATAGTGCTTGAAACTTACTTTATACATCCAGATATATATTGTGGATGGCCCATACTTATAAAAATTGTATTGGTGGCCCATACTTATAAAAAACACAGTGTCATGCGTTCCCTAATATAATATTTGTTTGTGACCCCCAACCTTGGTATTCCCTGAAGCTAGGGCAGATGTAGCTTCTAGAATGGGTAAGCCCTTAGCTACTTGAATTCTAATCCTCCACTCCTTTTTGGTTCCTGACTCTTCTGGTTATCCATGGCTACAGAAGTCATGGCTCCTGTTGAAAGTTTTAACCACTTAAAGGGGATGGAGTACACCCAAAGTCAAATACAGTGAAATAGGCAATTCTTAAACACAGCATTTATTGTACAATTGAAACAGCTTTGAACCACAATGTCTAGGGTAACTTACCCAAGCAGGAAAAAATCATCCTGGGGTTTTCTCAGCCTCTCAGACTTCTCCTTTACAGTCTCTCCCTCTCCCCCTCCACCCATCCCACTCTCCCTGCCACCCTCACCACCCCTTATCTCTAGGAACCTCTGTTTTTCCAGATTGTCTCTATGTTCAAGCCACTTCTTGACACCAGAAATGATAAGAAGTCTATTCATGTGCTGTGGCTGGAGTCCACTTGGTGGTAATTCCAGGTCTCCATATGCAAATGTGATAAAGAGAATAATGTTTTTATCTCAGAAAACACAATTTATTGGTGGCCCATGCTCCACTAACAAAGCACTTTTGAAAGTTCTCATTTGTCTGTCTCTTGAGAGTTAACTCCTCTCTTCCCCAAATACAAGCTAATCAGGAAAACTGAAGCATGCAACATTATTTTGGCATTAACACATTTAAACCAGAAATACTACAATAAACCAAAGCATTTCATGCAAGGACATTTAGAAAAAGGTGCATTGTGTTGTACTTCATGTCTCTCAAAAAAACAGTAGAAAAACAGACTTAATGGGTTCATGGTTGAAATTCAGACTGAATGAGAAATACTGTTCATCTTTTATATGTCCAATAGAAAATAGTCTATGGTATTATAAAATTTCTTTAATAGGCCATTACCTGAATCACACCTGAACTGTGTTCTATTGCATAGCTTCTTTTTTCTTTCTAAAAGTATAAAAACAATTTTACTACTGAGAAATGATTTTTTTTGCTATTATGTGCATTACAAAAGAAAATGGACCATTTTATATCTGTAAACAAATCTTAACAGGATGTCTATTATTAGCATCACAGTAAAACATCTTCCTAGAAAAAGAACAACAAAGATAACTATTGTGAACTATCTATAGATGCACATTCTCTTGAATAATTAACAAAGCATAAAGTTTCCCTGTGATATTTTATACAGAGCTTACCTTAAACTGCTTACTAAACATGGGGCTTAGTATAATTTTAAGTTGACTATTTACATTGATAACTGTTGACTGTTTTGTTTAATTTCCTTTGTAGGGACTAATTCATATGACTTCAACAACTCGTACTTTAACTATACCTTTTCTGACCTCCAAACAACTGTACTTGCTAGCAGTTCTTTTCTCCTTTGACAGTAGGGGTAGGTAGCATGGGAGCAGCATGGGGCTTCTTCCTTGTTCTGTTCTCTGCTACCAGTGAGAACAATCTGGTTCCATCTTCTTTGGAACCAGCCTTCAGGTAGTTGAAGGCTATTATTAAATCCCCCACAGTCTTCTCTTCTCCACTGTCTTCTCTTCTCCCTCAGTCTCTCCTCATGTGCCTCAACCCTCTAACCATTTTCACAGTACTCCTTAGCTCCCACCTTTCTGGCCCTTCACCAGCACCCTGCATCAGCTAGCAGGAGCTCTAAGCTCCCCCTGCATGCTACTCCAGGGACTGGCAGGGAGTACAGGACAAGGAGACAGCTGTTTCCTGTGGGAGCTGAGATATTGCTCCCTGCCCCAGGGAACTGCCTGCTGCCAGGCGCTGCCATTGGAGTGAGCTCTGCCATTGGAGTGTGGGTGGGGACAATGTCCCCCTGCCCTGGAAGCACAGAGCTCCTAGCCCCAGCTCCACAATTAAGGGCAAGAGGCTTGGAAATAGCTGCAGGGGGGGAGCAAGTGCCAGTCCCCTCCCCCAATCCACTGGCAGAGATTCCCTGTCCAGCCAAGGGCTTCCTGCTTGCTGCCCCACTGGTGGATCAGGGCAGGGGGTTGGGACCTTCCCCCACCCTGTGCAGATCTTTCCAAGCCCTGGACTTCAAATGTTCAAATGGGGCATGGGGCTGTGGGCCTTCCCCTGATTGGAACAGCTCCCAGCCTGCCCCAGCTAGCATCTTTCTTTCCAAATATCAGTGGAAAATTGGGAGAATACAATCACATCACACAGCAAGATCATCCCATTCTGCATTTTAGATTATAATTTATTCTTGGTGCTGACAATTAAGAGTTTTATTTTTTTCATCGTGATTCTGTTGGAAATTATAGTTGTGTGAAATACAATGCTTTCTTTAGGGATGCTGTTTCAATATGAAGCAAAATAGCAAATTACAGCCCAAATACCATTTCTTCTTTAACATGCTTAAGTTACACAGGGCACATCCACACGTGAGCAAGACTGTGCAGTTGTTACTGCGCAGTCATTTAGTCCTTGCTTAAGCCATTACATAATGCAGTGCTTAAATGCCTTTACTGTGCAGTCCCAGTGTCACACAAGTTGTTTCTGATGCTACTGCACAGTAGCATCAGTGTCACAGTTTGTACCCACTGATACTAAATTGCCATAGCAATAAACTATGGTGATGTACCTTGTTGCTACAGTGAGGTAGCATCTCATGCAGATGTGCCAAATGAGGTGATTTCTGAGTACCTGAAACATTAAGCAAGTTTCTAGGTAACCCTAAATTCTGTAAAAATGTTTAGATGCCTAATGTGTTTTTTAGTCATTTCCATTAAGACACTATTCACTTAATGTAGTGGGCCAAACCATTTTGGTCAGGCATGCTGCAAATTAATCCTGTACCTGCCCTGAGTGATACTCAAATGCCTTTAAGTGCTACCCAATCTGCTTTTCAATGCTTTTCCAGTGCTATCCAACCTGCTCTCTAGCTTTCTACTCCTTGCCTTGTGCTCTCTGTCTTGTGCTCTCTGCCCTGTTTTTTGCTCCATGTCCTATCTGCTACTATGCTGCCTGCTCCCTCTCCAGTTTTCCATGGGGTATATACAGGGGCTGTCATTGCTGCTTGTGGCACCTATGCCAAAAGTTGCACCTCCCAGCTTAATGCATGTGGTCATAAAGATCTAGTGTGTCCACTTCTGTGTCTTGCTCTGCTTACATTCTCTTTCAGTTCTATTCTGTCTCGGAAAAGGCATACATTCCATATAGGTCTCCAAATCCTTGGAGGGGTAAGAAAGGGTTGCAAATACTGGATAATGAAATAAATCTTCTAAGCTGAGGTGAAGTCTACCTTTCATGCAATCGTTTCATCATTAAGGCAGATGCATAGTAAGTCAGCAATGTGGATTCTAAGCCATTTGCTTATGCTAAGTAACCATTTTAACTGTGTTGACCATTTTCAAGTGAATCTGTGTAAGTCTATGTGCTATGAATGAGGTGAAGTCTCAGGAATATGGAGATGGTACAACATGGGACTGACAAACAGACTGGAATATGAAAGACAACACATAACTGGTAACAGAATCCAAGATAAACATATGCAAAAAGGTGAATGGTGTTGGTAAAGAAGCCTCTAGCCACCTAAGTGACCGAAAGAAGCAGGTGTTAAGGTCTTAGGCATGTGCTCATAACAAAAAGACATGTAAATAAGTGAATTACATAAGCAATTCCATGCTAATGAAGTAAACAGTAAACAGAGGTGGAGCTTAAGATAGGAGGGAATATGGGTGGAACAAAAGAGGGACAAAGGTGGAGTAAATGTTAACGAGCCCAAACCCAGGTTTATAAAAATGGGAAAAAAAACTAACATTCGCTGCGGCTGTCCAGTTTGTTGGAGCTAGTCTAAAGTTGTCTCCATTTTGAATAAAGCTGTTGACAAGCAATGCATGTAGGTGATGCATGATGGCATTGATCCGTTGTCTCCCTAGTTATTGGGCGATGCATGGAGTTGAGGTCTAACAATATATATAACCAAAAATTTGGGATTTTTTTTTAAATCAGAGAAAACCAGGATTACTATTCATGTCCTAGATGAGATTCTGAAACAGTAAGCCAAAGGCTACCATTGGTAAGAATACTCCTTCAAGAGTGACTGAATAGAGGGGTCAGGAGAAGAACAAAAAAGGGTGTGAATACAGAAAAATTAAATGGGCACTGTTCTGAGAGGGAAGGAGCCATGCAAAAACACCCACTGAAAATAGAGCTAATATGTAACTTCTTAGGATAGTTTTATCCCTGCTTGTTCTGCATGCTTGACTGTAATTCTGTTGTGTAATGGTAGCTTGTGTACTTCTCATCTGCATACCCCAATTAGTATGCAGGCTTGAGGAGCTACTTTTTCTTGTTTTCACTGTGTGTCATCATGGGTGATGATGTCTGAGGTTAAAGTATGGATTTGTAAAGGCTAGATGGACCAGAGTTTATATTCACTGGCCTTCCCTTCCAAAGTTTGTAGGAGGAAAGTTGCAAAGTTTGCAGAAGCATAAATGTTCTTGATATCACGTTATACAAAAGATCACTAAAAGGTCATCCCTCACCATAAACTTTGCTGAGGTCTGACATTTTCTTTGCACACTAGTACGGTTCCCCATCCTCAGAGTAAGAGCAACTGTGGTTTTGGTCTGCTTACCAAGCACTTGTTACTTTGCCTGGTGTAGGTGGTTGAGTCCCTGAAGCAGAATAGCAAACTCTAGCAGTGGGATGGAACAGGGCCTCCAGAGTGGGCATCACTATCCAACACTTGGTATTTGGCTGGCATAGGTGGTACAGCTCCTTTGGGAGAGACTCCCTTCCCAGCTGACTGGGCTAAGTGGTAGCTCCCTGTTTTGGTTTGCTGGTGACTTTAACTCTGATCTTGTATGAGCTAGCTGTCATTGTGATCTGTTTGAGATGAAGCTAAGGGTTAATAGTTACATTTTTAAGTTGTATGCTTGCTCCCCTTTATACCTGTAATAAACCTTGATTTAGTTTAACATTTGCGTGATTGGGGAAATTGTTCATATGAAACACCCAGTTAAAATGTATTTTACCACTTTTCTGGGTGGGGGCTTGAGCTAAATTAAGAAGTTGTATAAAGCCCCCTAATTAGAGCCTAGACATTGTTACTGCCATCCAGTACCTGACAGAAGTGTTACATAGTTAATGAAAGCAAAATATTTAGTTTGGAGAGACATTTAATCTCTCTATATTAGATGGATACCTTGGGGGGTGGGGGGGGAAAGAATCATCTGAAAGGACATAATCACTTCAGTCAAAACAATAAATGACCTAGGAAGTTATATCAAGGGATTCAAAAAATCATTTCAAAAGCTCCAATTACCAAAGTCAGCAGAGACAGTTAGAGTCACGTACATTCAAATTTAATTGATCCAAAAAATTAATGGCTCAAATAAAAAGTCATATCTCAGAAAAATATTTTAAGACATCCCAGTCACCCAGCCACAAACACTAAGCTGTGTTCAGTTTAGTTAATACAATAATTATGAAAATGAAGAGAATGGAAGAAATCAAAATCACAAGACTGAAAGAAGTTCAATGCGTTCAATGTTTTGTCAGAAATCTCATTTTAATTGAGAAAGTTACTACATTCTCAGAAGTTGTTTCCATTGATGATTAGGGAAAAAAAATAATTCTTATTTTTCTCTATTATATCCTTCAAATTAACATATTAAATTTTCTTGTATGACACTAACATATTTTCTTTATAAATGTCAGTGGAGATAATGAAGACAAGACTTTAATTCACAGCAAATGAAGTTAAATTTGGAATTTCTGATTATAACATAATCTCAGGGTGGGGAAGATGAATTCAGCTGAGGAAGAACTGATTATTTTAGAGATATTGGGGGCATCTACACATGCACATTACTGTGGAGTTGACTAATTAGCTCCACAGTAAAGCATCACCATCTACACTTCCACTCATATTAGGGTGCAGTAATTAACTGTGTTGTAAAATAGTACTGTCTCTGACAATACTATCTTACAGTGGAGTAATTAACTGCAATCAAATGTTCATGAAGATGGTGACCATGAGTGGACATGGTCTGCCCAGTCACCCAGATAGCAGGGGGCCAGACCCCTGCCTGCTGCCTAGCCACATGGCTCTGGAGGGTCAGCAGTCTCATGCATTAGCCATACCCAGTCTCACGATTACGCCCCCCCCTCCGCTGGCCACCACCACCACCACCTGGAGCACAGGGGTAAAACCCCAAACCTGCTGCCAGTCTGGGCCTGCTCTATCCCAGTTCAAAGTGCTGCTGTCCCATGTGCATGTACAGACACTATGCCTGGGAGCAGTTCACTCTGGCTCAAACTGCTCCAGGGTTTATCATGCCATGTTAATTGCATGTGTAGATGCACCCACTGATACAGACTGATAAAGGAAATGTAGAAAATGTCCACCACTTGACAAGAAAATTAAATTACATTTTAATATTCAGATGTATGTTCCTCTCTCTTTTCTCTCACAATTCATACATTGGTAGGAAAAAAAAAAAGGAGATAAAAATGAATAAGGATAAAATTTAGTTTAATCCCAATTAAAGCAATACAGAATTAAAAAAGTTAGAGGCACATTATTTTGGGATAAAATTCTATTTTAAATCTTTAGGTGGTAAAATTGAAAGAGAGGATTTAAAAACTCTGTATTTTATTACTGTTGAAAGTCTCTGGGTCAGGAACAGACTGAAAGGCAACAAGACTGATGTGGTTGTGTGTGTCTGCTATAGACCACCAGACCAAGAAGATGGGATGGATGAGTCTTTCTTCACACAGCCAGCCAAAATTACCCACTTTTATTTTTGGGATGTATTGTTAATTATGTGAAAGAGTGAATTATGTTGGGGATCCATTTATGATCCCCAGAAATTCATTATGGATGGTACATATGATTTTAGGAGGTTCTGCAATATTCAGATTTTCAAAATCATAGCATTTTACATGAATCATGATATAAAGACCAAAAAAAGTCTTAAAGACCAACATAAAAAAATATTTTGAATTTATAGTTAATCCCAGAAAGTAATCAGCACTCCAAAACTGTCATCAGATAACCTTGAGATCTAAAAATAAAGACTTGGGATATGCTCCTTTTTCCAACCTCATAATGTCTCCTGAATCAGGGATTTTGGTTTTCTCTGATTAAAAAAAATATGTTGGAAAGTGGGGATTTTTTTCCATGATGAAAATGAAACACCAGTAAAATATATACACACACACATGGAAAATGTAGTTGTATATTAGTGGTGTTCCATTTTCATCATGGGGAAAAAAGGTGGATTTGTGGTCATTTTTTTAAACTGAAAATTGAGGACCTTTTTAATCAGAGAAAACCACTGTGGTCTCTTCTTTTGTTCTTGTATCCATCATGCCCTTCTAGAAGTTGTTCTGTGGGTTAGCAGTTATCTAGTCTGAAGTGTAAAATAGCATCAATACTTATTAATTAATACAGCAATGTGACATATGCATTTCTGGTAAGATTGTTGGAAAGAAATAGCACTTCAGTAATTTAAGATTAGATGAAGTTTAGCTGTAATCTTCAAGGAAAGATTGTGAGTCAGATTATATATCTTTGCAAAGTTTTAGGAAGATTCCTGAAAACCCTTTGTAGTCCTCTGGACCACCCAGTATCTGGGGCAATCTGCAGAAGAATAAGGTGGTGCTGAATGATCATCACTTACAAGGGGTGAATTCCATTTCACCTAGTGGAAATGGAGCTTGCAACCAACTTTGAGTTTTGCCCAATTAAAGTGTAGCAGTGATTCAATTCCTTCTCAGAATATTAAGAACACACTGTATAGGAATTGAATCACCTTACGGAGAACCACAGATAGATCCCTTGTCTCATCATGGAGGAACTTATCCACTCTGGGTGGGAACAGATTTCACAATCTTCACAGCACCACAAAGTGAAATCAGACAGACATCCCTACCCCCTGTATCACTCCAAGTGCTCAAATTTGTGGCCCCAACAGAAAATAGTAATAAATTGGGCTACTTTATTGTGGCTCATGTCTGTTAGGTTATGGAGGAAGATAACAGGAAACCCAGAAATGCCCATGCTTAAGCTTCCAGGGGCAGGGGCTCCACGGGCATGAGGGGCCCAATCCTACTGAGATCTCTAGGGGTTTGCTTGGGTAAGTGAAAAAAGTCAGGGCTTCACCTTGAAATTGTAAGTAAGGGTTCTCTGCTTGCAGACATGCTTCCCATTCTGTAGTTGTGTGTGCCAACGATTTCCCCAGTGCACAACTATAAGCACCAGGGGGAAAATATCCATAGAAACCCCGTGAGCATTTTTGGTAGCACCTCAGAAACTGGGTTACAAGGAAGGAGCAGGAAGCAAGAGGAGGAAGGGGAAGAAAGGCCAGATACCAAATCCTGCTCTGGAGAGGTAAGTGAGCTGCCTGTGCATTTGGCTTGCTGAGTTCTGTTTGATGGGCTATCTATTTGGCCATGTGCTCTGAGCAGCTAGGAGAGCTGATGGCTGAGTGATTGTGACAAAAAGCTATAAACAAGGGGCCAGAGGCAGTCCAGGCCCAGGCTGGGGCATAAAAGGAGAGTTCCCAAGTGACAAGGAGTGAGCAAGCAGGGAATTTTGAAACCAATTTGCAAGTCATCTTGAAAGGAGATCCTTTATGGTAAGCTCTTTCTTTAAAGAAAGAGCATCTAACACTAAATAAATATATGTAGGTAAGTAAATAAAACTCAGTAGTTAGGGCAATACTTAAGCCTCTTGCTCAACTGGAGTCCTGAGTGAGGGGAAATTTTTTAGAGAGTTTGCCTGGAAATCCCTTCCTTCACTGTAAGCTTGGTCAGAGGAAGCAGGGAAAAGGGAACCTTTCAAGACCAAGCAGCAATGAACAGACCAACTTAAAGGGGAGTTTGCTAAGAAAGGACTGCTTGGAAAGAAGGACAGGAAGAGAGAGATAGTGGATTAAGAGATCCAGAGAAATGGCTCAAGGACATCACAATGCTAGACCCACTGCCTCTGCCAACTCTTCTTCTGCTTACACCTATGAGGTGTATGTACAGGCAGGACTGCTCACCAGTGATGCTTCCACCCAGGTCCCAATTCTGTGGAGATTGCTGCTTGTAGGTTCCTTTCAGTGCCAGCCAGATGGTGGAGCGCATGCAATGAGAGCAATGAATCCTGGTGATGTCCCTCAAAGAACAGCCAAGAGAGCTACAGGAGGAGGTGGCAAGGCTTTTAAGCATCTTCCACAATGAGGACCTAGATTCAATGCTTCAGGAGACCTCTACGACTGTGGGTGAAGGACTGCCAGATGCAGTGCTGGAGAAGGAAGAGGACATGGACTCCCAGGAAGGTGGAAACTTGCGACCTTGGCAGCAAGAAGTCTTTACCTCTATCTGCAGTACTTCTCCTGAAGAACAGATATAGAAGCCTAGCAACAGAGGAGGACCACATTCCATTGGTTGAGGACACCGGGTGAGGTTGGGAGTATCGAACCCACTGCTACCAAGAAGTGATGAGTGGTGGTGGTTGGAGACTCCCTTCTGTGGAGAACAGAAACATCTATCTACTGGTCTGATTTATCTCAGGAGGTCTGCTGCTTGCCCAGAGTCTGGATCTGAGGTATCATGGAGGCATTACCAAGACTCATCTGGCCCTCCAACTAATACCTCATGCTGCTCATACATGTGGTCACTAATGATACTTCTATGGAGGACCCTAAGTAGTGACTATGGGGCTCAAAAGTGACTATAGGGCTCTGGGTGCAAGGGTGAAGGGGACAGGGGTTCAGGTGGCTTTTCAATCAATCCTTACAGTAAAAGGGAAGGTCCCAGGAAGGAGTGAACATATCCTGCAGATCAAAATATGCCTGTTCAAATGGTGTAGTCATCAGGGGTTTGGTTTCTTTCACCACAGATCATTCAAAGAGGAAGGATTGCTAGGAAGAGATGGGATCTGCCTGACAAAGGGAAGGAAGAACTTATTCAAAGATGGACTTGTTAACCTAGTGAGAAGAGCTTTAAATGGCATTCATTGGAGGATGGAAACCAAAACCCTGGGGTAAGTGGGAAAGCTGGTGACCTGGAGGAAGCACAAGCAGGAGGGGACAGAGTAGTCTTCTCATTATTCTTGAGAAAGAAGGGCAATTTTTTGTTACCTCAATTGTCTGCTCATGAATGCATGGAGCATGGGAAACAAGGAAGAATTGGAAGTCTTTGCATAGTCATGGAACTATGGACATGATTAGAATAACAAACTTGGTAGGATAACTCACATGATTGGAACGCTGTCATAGGTGGATATAAACTGTGTGGGAAGGATCGGCAGGGGAGAAGGAATGTTCAGTTTATGTAAGAAGAGTTGTATGATTGCTCAGATCTCCAATATGAAACTGGAGAAAGGCCTGTTGAAATACTCTGTTTTAGGGACAGAAGGGAGAGCAACAAGAATGATGTTCCTGTGCGTGTCTGTTATAGACCACCAAACCAGGAGGATAAGGTATATGAGCCTTTCTTCAGACAACTAGCATAAATTTCCAGATCACAGGCCCCGATTCTCATGGGCAACTGGTATGCCCAGCAACCAGTCAGCCAATCTTGCCGACTGGAGCGGGGCTCCCCCACGGCCAATCTTGCTTACCGGGGCTGCGGGGGGGGGGGGTGTCCCACTGCGACCAATCTTGCAGACCAGAGTGGGGGGTCCCCAAAGTGGCTGCGGCACTTCATCCGGCACTCCCACTCCCCACCCGGCATTTGCAGTGGGGACACTGGTGCTCCCACCTGCCCCCCTGGACATGTCACCTAAGTGGGGAGTGCAGTCTGTCAGGGGGTGCACCAGTGCTTTCAGGAGTGCATGTGCACCCCCTATGCATCACCACTGCTGGTTCCCATGAGGGGCTTCAATAACCCTGACATCTGCTGGGAGGGCAATACAGCAGTGCCCAGGATGTCCAAGAAGTTTTTGAAGAACATTAGGGACATGACATGTTGGTGCATGTTGGAGAGGCAAATTAGGGGCCATACCTTTCTTTATCTAGCCAAGTGAGACAGACAGACAGACAGACAAACAGACAGATGACCCCAACATCTATGAAATTATGAATCTATCTATCAGATCATCGAGTCTAACCCTGTGCCCTGGGCAGGAAAGAATGCTGGGGTCAGATGACCCCAGCCAGGTGTCTGTCCAAATCTCTTTTTAAAATATCTCCAAGGAAGGGGACAGCAACACCTCCCTTGAAAGTGTATTCCATATTTTGGCAACCCTCACTATAAAGAACTTTTGCCTGATGTCCAGTCTGAATTTGCTCTCTTAACTTGTGTCCATTATTTCTAGTTACCCCAATGGGTGCCCTGGTAAATATCATATCCCCAATTTCTTGCTGACCCCACTGGATGAGTTCGTGGGCGGCCACTATATCACCTCTCAGCCTCCTCTTGCAGAGGCTGAAGAGGTTCAGGTCTCCCAATCAGTCCACATAGGGCTTTTTAAGTAGGCCTTTAACCAGACAAGTGGCCCTGCTCTTAACCCTTTCCAGGCTATCCACATCCCCTCTGAAGTGCGGTGCCCAAAACTGGATGCAGTACTCCAGCTGCAGCCTGACCAATGCTGCATAGACAGGAAGTATCGCCTCCCTAGACCCGTTTGTGATATACCTACTTATGCAAGAAAGGGTGTGATTAGCTTTGCTTATTACCTCATCACACTGGTGACTCATGTTCATTTTGGAGTCGACTACAACTCCAAAAGCCCTTTAAGTAGTTGTGCTACTTAGTATGGTACCTCCCAAACTACAGGAGTGTTGATGATTCTTCCTCCCCAGGTGCAATACCTGACACTTATCCTTGTTAAACTGCATCCTATTCTGTCCAAATCAGCCTGGATTCACTCCCTGCTGTCTAGTTTATGTACCTTTCCACATAGTTTGGTGTCATTAGCAAACTTGGACAGGGTGCTTTCTACTCCCTTGTCCAAGTCACTGATGGAGATATTGAATAGTACTGGTCCCAGGACAGAGCCTTGGGGGGACTCCGCTGCCTGCATTTCTCTAGGTAGAGACCAACCCGTCCACCACCACTCTCTGGGTACATCCCATAAGCAACCTGACTGTGTAATAACCTGCACTGCAACTGTTTAGTTTACTTATAAGAATTGGGTGTGACACTGTGTCAAAGGCCTTTTCAAAAATCTAAGCAAATAACATCTACCTCTATTCCTGCATCCAAGCATTTTGTGACCTGGTCGTAAAACGAAACTAGGTTAGTCAGGCAGGATCTGCCTGCTATGAACCCATGCTGATTGCCCCTTAGCATTATTTTACTGGCTGGTCCCCCACAAATGTGATCTTTAACAATTTTCTCAAAGGTTTTGCCAAGGATAGAGGTGAGGTTAACCAGCCTATAGTTACCTGGTTCTTCCTTCCTCCCCTTCTTGAAAATAGGGAGCACATTGGCCCTTTTCCAATCCTCTGGGACCTGTCCTGAGCACCATGAGTGCACAAACAGTTGTGCCAGTGGCTCCACTATGACTCCAGTTAATTCCTTAAGTACCCTAGGATGAAGGTCATCAGGGCTTGTTGACTTAATTACATTCAACCCCTCCAGGTGCCCCTTTACTAGGTCAGCCAGAACAGTTGGTGTGTTGGTATCTATACTGGGCTTACCTAAAATCCCAATGGCGTGCATATTTGTATTCATGTCCAGGAACGCAGATACAAAGAAATAATTTAGAAGCTCCAGTTTGGCCATCCTATCTGTTGCCAGTTTCCCTAGTTCATCCTGAAGGGATCCTAAGTTACCCTGCACCTTCTTTTTGCTTTCTATATACTTAAAGAATGACTTTGTTATCCTTAATTTTTGCTGTCATCCTAAGCTCCGTTTCTACTTTGATTCTCCTCACTATTTCCCTGCAAGCTCAAGACAAGCAGGTATACTCCTCCTTGGTGGCAGCCCCCTGCTTCCATAGCCAGTAGGCATCTTTTCTCCCCTCCAGGCTCTCCTCAATTTCCCTGCTTAACCAAGAGGATTTAGTTGCTTTTTTGGCCCCCTTTATGTGTACTGGGATGGTCCTTTTGTGTGCCTGCAGGATTAGTCCCTTGAGAAACACCCATCCTTCCTGGACTGCCATCTCTCTGAGGCTTTTACCAGGCAGTCCCTCCTTAACCAGTCTCCTGAGCTCGTAAAAAGTTGGTCTTTCTGAAATCTAGCACTTCTGGCCTACTAGTTGTCTTCCCCACTTTTCTCCAGATAGTGGATCCTATCAATAGGTGGTTACTATCCTCTAGGTTACCTTATACCTGCAGATCCCCCACCAAGTCACGCATATCCTGTGACAGGTGAAGGTCCTGTAAGGAGGTTATAAACTTAGTGAACAGACAAACCTGGCTGCCTGTTTCTCCCAGCAGATATTTTGGAAATTTAAGTCACCCATGACAACCAGGTCTTTTGAGCACACTGCCTTTGAGAGCCATTGAGAATTCCAGGTCTAATTCTTCCCCCTGGTGAGGGGGTCTATAATAGACCCCCCACTACCCTTTTACCCCAACCCCCCTATAATCTGACCCATAGCACCTCGATTTGCCCAATTTAACTACAGAAGATGTATATTTCTCCTTAATATAGAAAGCAATGCCTCCCCCTTTTTTCTCCCCACTCTCTCCTGTTGGTACAGACTGTAACCCTTGATACCCACTCCCTAGTCATGGGTAGGTGTGAAGGAGTGAAAGGGAGCAAACAGAAGCCCCGAGGTGTCTTAAGTGCTGGGCAAGGGAGGTCAGGAGAAGGGGGAAAAAAAAGAAAAAAAAAAAAAAACAGCCTGCAGCAACAGACAGAGAGTAAAAACATGCAAAACTCAGAGCATGGAGGGCTGGCAGGGCTTCAGCTGGAGACTGGAAGAGAAGGAAAATACCTACCACGCTTCCAGAGTGCATCTCACTCAGGATTGGAGAAGGGAGGCTGCCCAAAGGTATTTCTGGCCCCGGAGAGGGGCAGAGGAGGGTCAGGTCCCTGCAGGGTGCAGGGG
>NW_005842287.1:371239-376600 GCF_000455745.1 Alligator sinensis
GCATCCCATCAGGCTTGGGCTGCAGAACTTGCCAGAGGAATGCTGTGGGAGTGACCCTGAGCATGAGGCAGGTGAAGGCCTGCACCCACACAGCTGGTGATAGTCTCCAGAGCGGAGCCTTAGCTGAGGATCCAGAGAGATGGAACCCACAAGACCTTTGATAATCTCCAGAGCAGTGTGTCAGAGGATCTGGAGGAGGGGCCTGAGGGAAACTGTGGTTACAGGTAGAGGCTCCCTGCACATGGGAGACCCCAAGGAGACTGTGAGTGTTCACAGGGGTGCTGGGCAGGCCTGTGAATAACAAAGACTGGAATCAGTGATTTTCTCCATTATTGCAATCAGGATTTGAGAACCTGAGCTTGGGTGAAAGAAGACATAGACTGAGCCTGACAAGGAGGCTGAGAGCAGCTGGAGTTTTTCTTGCTTTTTCTTTTGATATTTGAGCACAGGCCAAGACCAACCCTGGAAGGGTGTACCTAATAGAGACCAAAGGTCACCCTGGGGTAGAGGGCCAAATAATATCACAGGCAGCACTGACCTGGCTGCAGAAGGATTTGTGAGTACCATCTCGAGAGGCTAGGCTGAGGTAAAGGGGAGATTTGGAGCCCCACAGAAGAAACAGGGATTGAGACCAGGCTGGATCACTGCATGCAGTACCTCCTTGGAATATTTTTCATTAAAATTGTGGCAGGAAAGAAAACATAAGACCAACTTCCTGGCAGACCAGGTAATCCAAAGCCAAAGTCCACCCTGTTGCCACCTGTAGGCAGACAAACTCAGGGCAGTGGTAGCAAGCCCTACAACACATACAGCCATCACAGTAGGATACCACCAGGTTTCTGTTAGCCCAACCAGGTCTAATTCTTTATTTGCAAGCAAGAGTGCAAGCTCCTCCTGCTCGTTCCCCATGCTCTTAGCATTAGTATAGGGGCATGTAAACCCCCCAATAGGTGCTCTTACTACTTCCCCATTCTGATACTTGGTGGGGCCCTTGTTACTTACCTGGATCGTTCCAGTGTCTGGCTTGAGGTTCTTTGTTCCTGGCCTCTCTCTGTCATCAACATACCCATCCCCTGATAAACCTAGTTTAAAGCCCGGCATAGGAGATTAGTCAACCTGTAAGGGAAGAGACTCTTACCTCTTGAAAAGAGATGTAACCCATCTCATCCAAGCAAGGCCTTATCCTGGAAGTACAGGTTGTGATCAAGGAATCCAAACCACGCGCAATGGCACCAACTCAGAAGCTGTGAGTTGACCTCTCTAACACAATTACTGTGGTGCTGTCCTCGACTGCTGACCAGTAGGATTGATGAGAAGACCACCAGCACACCTGAACCTCTGATCCTGGCTCCCAGTGCCATGTAGTCACTCATGACCATGCCTGGACAGCCCTGGTCTGTGTCTTTCATTCCCACATGGATGAGGACCATGGGATAGTAGTTGGAGGGCCTAATGAGGTCTAGAATCCTCATTGTGATGTCATGTATCAGGGCTCTGGGCAGGTAGCATACCTCCCATACCATGGGATCCAGGTGGAAGATAGCTCCCCGTGTTCCTCTCAGGAAGAAGTCACCCACCACAATGACCCAACATCTCCAGCTGCATTATTCTCTCTCATCTTGCTTGGTGGTGGCTTTGGCCTCCACTGCTGAGCTCTCTGCCAGTGATGCCAGGGGCTCGTGTCTGTTCTCCGGCTGCACTGAGGGAGTCACCCTGGCCTTGCAACATCTAGCCCTTGAGGTGACTGTCTGCCATCTGGCTGCATCTACTTATTCCTGTGACTCCTTCTCTCCAGGTGTGTGAAGACCTGGAGAGAATGGAAGTACCCACTAATCTCCTCCTCAATTGCCCTGATCCCCCACTGCCTGCTCAACTCTGCCTGGAGTTCCCTCACCTGCCCCTCCAGGGCCTTAATCTTGGCAGATGTGGGACAAGTGAGGGGGCTCCAGCCACCTCCCTCCAGGCCCTCAAGGACCTGCCAGGCAACCCCTGACCCCTGCAGGCATGCATATATATTACACCCCCCCCGCCCCCCAAAAGCTCTGTTATCCAGCATCCTCTGGGAATGGGGGATGCTGATTAAATCAAATATGCACCATCCATTGCAACTTTGGCTCATGGCTAGCAGTGGTGAAGTCAGAAGTGGGACTTTTGCTGCGTCCCTCAGATGCTGGTTAGTGGTGTTTCCAGTTGATAAAGCGCTGCCATCTATCATCATGGAAAAATATGGATTTTGGAAAAACATTATTTTTTTTTCATCTGAAAATTGGGGGTTTTTTTGTTGTTGTTGTTGTGTTTTTTTAAAGTCAGAGAAAACCAGGTTCCCTGATAATGACCCATCATCTTTCCCTGTGCTGTCTGCAGCCCTTTGCTTATGGGCTGCCAACCTGTCTGCCTTGATGCAATTTGCTGCTCTTCCTCCACTGCCTGGATCCCCTGATTCAGTTTAGCTTCCTACAGTATCCTTTTAAAGTAATAGAAGCCCTCTGGCTCCCTATTACACTTGGCTAGATAAAGCCTTGTTTGATATTATATAGTTGGGGATGATCCTTATTTGTGCAGGGATGATCTCCTCAGATGCCTTCCAACCCTAATTTTCTATTATATGATTCTATGAACTCATACGAGAGTTCCCCCCTCCCCACTTGAAAATGAGCATGGGGAAATCCCTTACAGGGAATTGCCCTGCTCTCCAACATGGGGCCTGGCAATAAGTGACTTTTGTAGATGTCCATGAAAAACAATGGGCTGTTCTCTGACATGTCAGAGACAGTAATAGAATAATATTCCAATCATCTCTCTAAGACAAAATCTTTACATTGCTAATTTTGTGGTGGCACAGGTTACAAGCCACTTCTTTCCTGAAGTTGTGGCTAAAGTCACAAGAAAGCTGCACACGATTTATTCAATTACAACTTGTTGTGATAGTTTTAATTAATTTAGTCTACAATAAATTCAATTTAACTTAATTTAATATATTTGATACAACATAGCTGCTATTTTCTCAGTCTCAATTTCCTAGAAATGTTTACACAACAAAGAAGCAGATTAAATGTATGGAATAGGTGTGATGGGTGTGAAGACAGGGTTTTAAGTTCAGCATTGTATCACCTACTTTGTAGGTATCCTGCCTTTGGCTGCCTAATGCAATGCAATTCATAACCGAGTTATTTGCCGAGGATGTCTACACAATTACTATAGATAGTTAATGGGATCTGTAATAGGTTACCCTCCCCAGGGCCATCTTCCCTGTTATCCATGCCCTAAGTGGGGTGCCCTTGGAGTTCCCTTTAAGGTTTCTTGTGTCCCACTCTCTACTCGCCTGCCACATCTTGATGGAAATTTTATACTGATGTTTTTGTAAGTGGGAGACTGCCTATTGTTTTTGTATGTTGGGGTCCTACACCACCACTGCCTGACCCTAGTTTCTCTCTAGCTAGGCCTGCCCTTCTAAACCCACTACATCAGGTTTGACTCCAACTAGCTCTTTAGTCTTTGGGGCTCGTGGCCCTCCTTTTTTGCTCTAATCTGGAGTACAGCCTCCCTGGCCCAGAAGCCCATCCCACAGCCAGGGGGTCACAAGTTTGAAGCTGGGCAGCGGCCCCAGGCCTCCACCATCCCAGTCCAAAAAACAAAACATGCAGTTGCAGTCCAAAAAACAAGAGATGCAGATGTATACCATGCCACCCTAGCCTTTTTGGCTTGCCCTCTCTGGCGCTGGGCCTGTGCACCCTGAACACTGGGCCTACGCAGGCACCAGAGTTCCCACACTATAGTGGGACTCCAATGAGGCCTCCTCCTTTCCCAATAGCCTCACCCAAACCACCAGTGTTATTCAATAACAAAAAAAACATGAACAGTCCTGTCTATGGGCCATAACTGCCACCAAGAGAAATGTGATTAAAAAAGGCAGCACACCAGCTTACAGTTACACAGGGGTTCATGCTGCTGTTCCCCACCGTCAGCTAAAGTCCTTCTTCTGAGGTTGCTACCACTTCTCCAGGGTCCTCCATAGTTCCCCTCCTCTAGCCTTTGGACCACTCACCAAGCCTCTTTGTGAAGCTCCTTCCCCTTTGGCTGCTGGCCCCTACTGGTTTATATAGTCCTGGCCTGCCCCCTTCTGGTCCCCTGACTAGCTGGCCTGGCTCAGCTTTTAACCCCCACCTTACCAGCATGCTATGCCCAGAAAGTTCTGGTCTTAAAGGGGCTGACCTGTCTTCTGGTAACAGGGCTAGGGTTCCCTGTGACAGGATCCAAAAGGGATAATGAGTTAAAAGTGAGATGCATAGAGTAGCCAACAGAAAATACTAAGGACAATGGTGAGTGCTAAGGCCCTCCCCTTTCTTGGCTAGAGGGAGCCTTATACACAGGGAACCTGGTTTTCTCTGATTAAAAAAATCCCCAAATTTTGGATTAAAAAAAGTAACCCAACATTCACATTTTTCTGCTATTAAAATGATACACCAAAATATATATATATATATAAAGGTGTTTCATTTTAATCATGGAAAAAATGTAAATTTTGGGTTACTTTTAAAATCTAAAATTGAGGATTTTTTTACCACAGAAAACCAGGATCCCTGCTTACATAAATTTATTTATTTATGTATGTATTTATTAGTGGTGTTTCATTTCAATCTTGGGAAAATGTGATTTTTGGGTTACTTTTTTAATTAAAACATTGGGATTTATTTTAATGAAAGAAAACCAGGGGCCCTGCTTATAAGTCAAGTTATCCCTTCCTTAAAAGCCCTTTCAACTCATATACAGTGTATTAACATGGAAAAGGCTATGGCAGCCAGAGATATATGCCATGAGGGCCCCAGTTCTGGGGACCACATGAGGCAAAGGTTATAGACCTTATGGCTTGCCTCCAGTGCGCAAGCAGCCTAGCTCCCTGCTTGCTGCCCACTCACAATGTGGGTAGCCCAGCTCTTAACTTTGTCATTCTCAGCATGAGCAGTCTGGCTGTCATCCCACATCCTGCCCCTCCCCCCCGCCATGCACTCAACTCATTCCCCTCTCATTCCACTGCCATACATTTAGGAGTAGGGTCATGAAGTAGAAGCCAGGCAGTGAAGGGGAGCCTAAAGAACCCATCTGCTGTTGCAGAAGTAATGGTTGTGGGAACACTTGTGGCAGGACAGGAGCTACAAGCAACATGCTAACCCTGCAGGGGCTACATACATTCATAGATTCATAGATTCATAGATGTTAGGGCCGGAAGGGACCTCAATAGATCATCGAGTCCGACCCCCTGCACAGGCAGGAAAGAGTACTGGGTTTAGATGACCCCAGCTAGATGCCTATCTAACCTCCTCTTGAAGACCCCTAGGGTAGGGGAGAGCACCACCTCCCTTG